>NW_027551559.1:9671705-9671847 GCF_008692635.1 Crocuta crocuta
TTCCTGCATTGAAAAGACCTTGGCTTTTGTAATTCACTAAAGCAATTTCTATTCATTTAGTTGAGCTAAATGCTTATTGTTAAAGACAAAAGCCCCAACAGTCTGACATTGAGCTCATTATGTATGTTAGAATCACTCCAAT
>NW_027551559.1:9671897-9683240 GCF_008692635.1 Crocuta crocuta
AAACTTCAAACCAAAGCTCATTGGCAACATCAGCAGAATGACTTCTGTTGCTGCCATCAAGCGACGGGGCCCGCTGAACGGGACCCTTTCGCTCAGACAGCACGACGGCCTGAAAGGACCTCGCTTCCAGCTGCGTCTCAAAATTGGGCAAGGTTTTAAAGAAAGTACCAACACGCAGCACAGCATGTCCGTGGAAGCACGGTGAGGTCTGGGCGGGGATACACCGTGTGTTCTGACCGCGCCTCCCCAAAGCTTGCTGACACACGTCCTGCGTGGGGGGAGGCTTCCCTCCCCGCCAGGAGGTCGCCCCGAGCCCTCGCGGGGCACCCATATCTTCTGATGGCCCCCCACCTCCTCAGGGAAGAGGAAGGGACGTCATCATGGTCACGCTCCTTTGCAGAAACAAGCCCGTTTCTCCCTTGAGCACAGAGTTTCCTGCCTGGGGCACGTGGTTTTCCTGGAGCTTCCGGGAGACACAGGTTAGCGGAGGCCCTGCTGAGATGGGGGTCTGCCCAGGGCCGGAGCCTGACTGCCCGGCTCCCGGGCAGAACCCCAGAAACCTATCCGGGCGGGCGAGGGGGGCGTGGTTCAGACGGTGAACACCTCCAGGAGGCTACACTCGAGGTGTCCCCTCTCAAGCTGCAAAGTTGCGAATGTGGCCACGTCCCTTTAAAATGGGCAGGTGGTCTAGTTCCAATCCAAGGGAGTAGAAGGGGCCCTTCTAGAGGATTCCTTTGAGACTCTCCCTGTATGACCTCTTCTCAAACCCCACCGGAAAGGACACCTGTAAGAGCCCTTCCCCTAAAGCCAGGGAGAAAACTGGCCGCCTTCTCCGCCTGGAGAAGAGCAGCCCCCTTATCGGTGGCAGAGTGACACTGAGTGGACCCACCGAGGGTGACACGGGCCATCCATCTTGTCATCAGCACGGCGAGGGCCCCTGGCACCTCCAGCCCCGAGGCAGGGACACTTAACCCCCGTGAGCCCGCGTCCCCGCTGTGCTTACGACCGGCCTGTCATGCCCCGGGTGCCTGTGGAATGACAGTAAATCTATAGGAGCCACCATCCACCTTCGTGACAAGCGTACCCCAGGCCGCCCTCTAACGCTATTAAACTGTATCATGACGGGAGTGTAAGACAAGGCCTTATTATGTCCCTTATGGCACCACCGAGAAGTCCCTGGCGGGACTGTGGGCCCGTGGAGGCAGGGCGGGGGGCACCTGCCCACGCGAGATTCGGACTTTTGTTTGTTTTATTTGCTTATTATTATTATTATTATTTTTTGGCTCAGTCGGAGGACTCTGATTTTTAAACCAGCATCCGGGTCACAGCGTGACTGCTTTCAGAGAGCCTCCGGGCACACGTGCTACACACACATTTCAGTGACTGCACGCAAATGCTCTCGCGGGTTCCAGAACCGTCGGCCAGGTTCGTAGTTCAGTTTGGTCTGTTTTTGTTTTTGTTTTATCCTGAACAGAGAACGGTGAGACATGATGGCTGCGAGATGCACCCGGCACTTCACCGTGTCAGTCATGGCGGTGGGGGGCGGGGGGGGGAAGGACACATGCAAGTGACATTTGGGGATGTTACTGTGACTTGTAAGATTTCAAGTGCCCGGTTGTGATCCCCGTTGACACACATGAACGTGACATTTCTCCGGTCACTGTGCGTAATGTTTATGTGTCATGTTTGCAATATCAAGTAAACAAGTTTCCCTCGTAACTTCTTCTGGATGATGTGTGTGTGTGCGCGTGTGTGTTTTATTTCTTCCTTCCCTTTTGTTAAGTCACCATAAGCTTTTCTTGGGTTAAAAAGAGAGAAAAGAAATCGAGTTGAATAGTAATATGGTCACTTCATGTATATGCAAGAAAAAGATCTTTTCACACCTTGATGAAATTAGCATACATTTAAATACTAATGAAGTGCCAGTGACTGCTTAAGAATATCAAGAGCTCCCTCACACTCAGCACTGGGTCCCCAGGAAGCATGGGGGTCTAGAGGCGTGATTTCATTTCACAAAGATGCTAAGGCTCCGTCCCAAGCATGTGAACGTGGCAGGCTGACTGAAGTCTTCTTCGCGAGAAGGTTGTCTCAAAATGGAAAACTGCGGGGCCCAAGGAAAATAGGAACCGCTGGGGGCGGGCGCTGGCTTCCTGTGCACACTGGCTCCCAGTGGGGGCGCGGACTTGTTTCCACCCCAAATTAGGTGGCTGTAGGCTTGTCTGATGCAGAAGCAGACTGATGAATTCTTTGCATGGGTATCTCGTGGCATGGGAGATTAATTTAAAGGTTAATTCAGAGACACACTTGACGGGATTTTTCTTTAATGTTTCGCTATCTTCTGGGATTGGGAATGATTCTGAGAGTCTCAGGTAAATGCTGAGTGTCAGACACAGTCACATCATCAGTTTGCTCCCGAGTCTCGACTCCGAGGTGAGCTGGCGGCCAGGCCTGGGCCGGGGTGGAGCCCGTGCCACACCTGCCCACTAGGGTTTCCGTGACAGGCTCTGAGTACACCCCCGAGGTCCCAGCATCGGCTCTCGCAACAGTCGCCCAATTAGACGGATCTTTCCATGTCAGCGCACTCCTGAACGTCATTTCCGGATGTACAACAGATAAACTCGCACGGGGTCGCTTCCTTAAATAACCAGGTGTGGATGGACATCTTTTTTTCTGTGTGTCCCCTTCCCCCCCAGCCCTTCCGTCCCCACAAATTACCGGCTGAGCTCAGTCTCTGAAGGACAACTGAACACGCCGTGTGGAGCCCTGACCCTGGTCAGTGAGGTGGGTGCTGTTGGCTGTTTCTTAGGACAAAAGGTCAGAGCAAAGGTGCTCAGAGACCCGTAGGAAGAGACAACTTTTTACCTGGTTTAACAAATGCTGTTCCTATTTTGAAAATCAGGTTGTACTTTTTAAATGTGCGTATATTCACCTAAGTGATCCACACAATCCTCTTCCCAAACACGATGCGTGAAGTTTATTTTAAAAGGCAAAACTTTGGGTGGCTCAATTAGTTGAGTGTCTGGCCCTTGATTTCGGCTCAGGCCATGATCTCGAGGTTCATGAGATCAAGCCCCACATCAGGCTCTGTGCTGATAACGTGGAACCTGATTCAGATCCTATGTCCCCCCTCTCTCTGACCCTCCCCAGCTCGTGCTCTCTCTCTCTCTCTACTCTATCTCTCTCAAAATAAATTAACTTAATTTTTTAATTAAAAAAAGGCAAAACTTTGACCATAGACATATGGGATTGTAACAGATACTCATTGGTTTGGGACAGAAACTGGATACGGTATCAGCCTTTTGGCATAATCCCTGCCTTTATCTCACAATGAGGCTTCTCCAAGTTTTACTAGAAAATAGTTGAAGCTCCAGCCTCAGGGAGCAGGTGGCAGGTCCCGAGAATTCAGGAGTGGGCCCCACATTTCACAGGTGGAGAAAGTTTGTCCCGAGGGGGCCTGTTCCTACGCTCATTTTAGGCAAATCCTCAAGTGGTGGACATGAGGGTCCCCGGGCTGCGGGTCTTGCAGAGGGAGTCCCCAGGGCACTGAATCTGTCCTCTCCTTCGTGTTGTGTTGGAAGAGTCCGGAATTGTTTCAGGGCGTCCACATGTGGGCCTCAGGTTGGCAGACTTTGCCCATAAAGGACGAGATCACAAATTTTTTCAGCTTTGGGGACCACAAATCGTCCTTGAAGCCAAGACGGGGCCACTGCAGTGTGAGAACATCTATGGGCAATACATACACCAGTGAGCATGGCTGTGTTCCAATAAAACTTTATTTACAAAAACAGGCCGGGGGCTGTATTTTCCCGACAGACTGGAGTTTACTAATCTCTGGATCTCATCTGAAGTCTCAGCCTCCAGATTCAGCCAAGAATTTTTTTCAACCAACTCCAATACCACTTATGACCTTCTCCTTTCAAGGTTAGCTCTATGTTTGATCCTTCCCCCAGTCTGTTGCAGAACATGTTTTATTGGCTTCATCAACAGGTTGTCACTAGCACTATACATTTCTTCACAGTTTTACTTCAAAAACCCCGGTAGGAAAAGCTCTGTCTGGCTTATTACATAGACACTGTGTTCTCAAGAGGTGCTCTCCCTCAAGATACGTCTGTATTCTTTTAATGCTTATTTATTTTTGAGAGAGAGAGAAAGAGAGCATGAGCCAGGGAGAGAAGGGATAGAGGATCTGAAGTGGGCCCTGTGCTGACAGCAGAGAGATCCCCATGCGTGGCTTGAACTCATGAGAACTCACAAACCGTGAGATCAGGACCTGAGCTGAAGTTGGACACTTAACTGACTGATTCACCCAGGCGCCCCTCCCTCAAGATATTTCTAATTCCAGAGGTGGAGTCAGGATGTGTGTGTGTGGGGGGGAGACAGAGGGACAGAAAGAATGTCATCTTTGACGGTATGTTGGATAACAGGACGGACAGCCTCTGTTGAGGTGAGAAAACACCCCAGAGACACAGGGAGCCAAGGGTTGGTAAGAGTAGGAGTTACAAGGATAAGGATAAGGTTGACACTGCAAGTGACAGCTCCTGCTCCCATCTGTGGGGCACCTGCTGTGCGGGGCCTTGCGCTGTACCTTTGATAAGCGTTCCCACATTTAAAATTCACCCTGAAGCTAGGGCTTGGTTGGACTCTGCCCTTGAGGACGCGTGCTAACTAACGGTTGGGAAGTGCTTGCCGTGGGGCTTCCACGTTTTGGCTGGTGGAGAGAACACACAGCAACACTGCAAGGGACAGAGACACGCAGGTACATTTCAGCCCCCAGAAGAGGGCAGGTGTGGGGGGTGTGGCCAGGCCTGGGGAGCGCCCGGAGGGTTCAGGTGTCCCGGCACCTGACCTGGGCCATCCCAGGCGTGGAAGCCACCCCTGGCCACCAAGATGCTGAGGGCGTCTGGGGCCCTGAACGATGACGCCAGGGTCCTGCCGTCTGGGGGCTCTGCTGGGGGCAGAGAGGAGCAGGTGAGGCAAGTGGAGGGGCCGAGCCATTGGGAAGGCGCCTCTAGGAGCCTGTCCTGAACAGATTTGGCGACGCGACGTGGCCAGCAGGAGCCTGAGAGGCGAGATGTTATTTCACGAACTCTTACAGAACTTGTAATGCGCGTCTGTGAAAGGTTTGGTTCTGATCTCCAAAGTTGGTGCTTTGATAGATCACATTGGAATGCTTGGAAAAGTACCTAGAGAGTTCTAGCAGAACAGGTGAGGTGGGCGGCCCGTGTGTGCCGTCACCAGGCCCCGGGGAGAAGGCGCTGGCAGGAGGCGACTCCGTGGCCCAGAGAGGGCCACAAGCCGTTCCTGGAGGGGCTGCATTTCTTCTCTGCAGTGGACCTTGGGGAGCGCACTTGGCTTCTGTGGTCCAGGTTCCTCCTCTCTGAACGGTCAGGCAAGCGGCATTCAGTGCCCCTGGGAGCGTGTCGGCGCTGTGGCTTGAGAACCCTTCCACCCATGGATGACATCCCTCCGTTAGAGTCCAGACCATCTCGTTCGGGTGTCCTGGTCGGCTGTGCACCAGCGGGACTGTCTTCAGGGGCTTGTCTGCATACAGCTGGCGCCCAGCTATGTCCAGAGCCCGCCTCCCTGCCCGGGAGCCTCTTCCTGAGCCCGAGCCCGGACCCCATGTGCACGTCCTGCACGTGTGTGTAATTGTCCCCCTTCCCCGACCTCCGACTCAACCGCAACCCAACCGTGAGCCCCTTCGAGTGGCCCTTCTCCCAGCTGTGGACGTGACCCTCTTCCAGAGGCGGCCAATCATCACCTGTCTCACGGGGCCACAGACACAAGTCGCGGAAGAAACGGTGGGAGCGGAAAGTCGGTGGCTGGGTGACACCCCGGGGGGAGGCTCACGTGCAAGAAGGCGGCTCTCTGGCTCGCTCCTCCTCGGGCTGGCGTGGGAAGCCCATGTCCAGCCACGTTGCTTTCCTGTGGTGATTCTAGGTTACCGAACTTCCCTGGAAACCCTCAAAAGCCTCAGTAGCAAACTTTCACCAAAATTGTGCGGCTCCTTCAAGTGGCTAGTGCTGTTGTTCATGATTTAATGTTTTATGTGTTTATTTATTTATTTATTTTTAAAAACTTTAATGTTTTATTTATTTCTGAGAGAGAGAGAGAGAGAGAGACAGCATGAGCAGGGGAGGGTCAGAGAGAGAGGGAGACACAGAATCTGAAACAGGCTCCAGGCTCTGAGCTGTCAGCACAGAGCCCGACGCGGGGCCTGAACCCACAGACTGTGAGATCATGACCTGAGCCGAAGTCGGACACTTCACTGACTGAGCCGCCCAGGCGCCCCTGTTTATTTATTTTTGAGAGAGACAGAGACAGACAGAGCGTGAGCAGGGGAGGGGCCGAGAGAGAGGGAGACAGAGTCCGAAGCAGCTCCAGGCCCTGAGCCGTCAGCACCGGGCCCGACGGGCATGAACCCACGAACCACAAGACCGGGACCTGAGCCGAAGTCGGGCGCTCCGCCGACTGAGCCCCCGGGCGCCCCTGTTGTTCGTGATTTCAAGGTCAGAAAACAGATGTGGACGAAGTAAGAAACTCGGAGGCTGGTCCAGGAAGCAGGGGCCCAGCCCGGGTTGACACAATGTCACACTCTGTTCTTCTGTACCTGACGTTTGTTCCTTTGTTCTTGTTCGTACCTTCAGAGCGCACACTGTTGGNGGAGGGGAAGCCGACGCCGGAATCGCCTGAATCGGGGGCTCCCTGACCCTGTGGGGCTCGCTTGTGTCCTTCCGCCCGGGGCCCCGGGCCAACAACCTCTATCAACTGCTCGTAATGATAACGGGCCAGGCTCCCAGGGAGAGACACCGTCTCAATTTCTCCCTGAAGGGAGAGAAGCGCGGCCAGGGCGAGGGAGGTGGCTTTTGCAAAGCGCAAGTGAAGAGCACACTGGAAATCCGGCTCCCGCTGCCCCGCGGCGGGCCCGGGCTGCTGCCCAGCCCGCTCGCCTGTGGCCCCACGACAGGCGGGTCCCTCCTGCGGCACCTGCATCTGCAACGGCAAGGGGAACACGGACAGTTCAGGTCCCTTTGCACCTGCTCTGAGGGTCAACGCCCTGGAGACGCTTGGGCGTCAGCTGTGCCTGACTCAGTGACACCTTCTGAGTGCCTGTCCCTAAAATCCCCACAGCACAGAGAGGGGAGCCCATGTCGGGGGCCGCGTCCAGCCAGACAAGCCTGCAAGACCCTCACACGCCGTCGGCGCCTGTGAGAACCCCAGCCCGGCGCCCGGGTCCCTCCCGGCGAGGGGGTCTTCACCTGCGGTGTGACTGCAGGCGGGGCGGCCCGGTGGCGGGAGTCCTGACCAGGGAGCGGGTGCTGCTCGCTGCAGGCCTCACGCTCTGCCCACCGTGCCCGTATCCTGCGGGCGCCGCAGGGCCGCCCCCGGCTCATCTAGGATCCTCCCGTCGCTGAACAGAGGCCCAGCGGTGCCCTTGGCTTCCTGCACGGAAGGAGAAATATTGTTGTTTCGGAGATAGGGAGCGGGCGGCTGGAGAAAAGAAACTGTCCTTTGTATTTTGTTTGTTCATTTTTGAGAGAGACACAGAGCGCGAGTGGGGAAGGCGCACAGTGAGAGCGAGGGGGACACAGAACTCGAAGCAGCTCCAGGCTCTGACCTGTCAGCACAGGGCCCGACGCGGGGATCGATCCAAAAACTGAGCTGAGCCGAAGTCAGGCGCTCACCCAACTGAGCCACCGGTATCCCCAAGAAACTGTACTTTGAACACGACCCATTTCATCCGTTTTGCGGCCAGGGGACCTCAGTCTCAAGAATTTTACCTTGAAAAAAAGCAGGTCTTAAGGACAAAAGCCAGGCCCTGTGATAGCCAGACACGCACAGCGGGACATGCGTCACAACCCACCTTGGGGCAGGAGAGGCCGAGGAAGAGATGCCTTTCTGGGCAGCGCTTCGGGGCGCACCCACCACCCTGCGCGGGTGTGAGCTGTGTGCAGGCCGTGAGTTCAGGGTCGGGTGTGCTTGGCTTTCACCCACCACCGACAGTAAGAACCGTGGACTGAGCTTTCAGGGGCACAACGGTGCTGGCCAAAGACGGGTGCGAGTACTTAGGGTATTTACGGTACTTTTGTTGGTGTGTAGATAACTATTTCCCCATTAAGGCGAAGCACACAATTGTCTCAATGAGGAGCAGATTCATCATTCAAAAAGGAGTGCTTCGCAGGGGCACATTTAGGTGATAAAAATCAATGACAAGGCTGGTAAATTGCCTGGGAGGGTTCAAGACAGATTCGAGATAAAGGAGGGAGAGATTAAGTCAAGACAGCATCTAATGCTTTGCCAAACACTCCAGCCTCCCGCAGTGGCTGCTGACCTAATGGCCGGCCACTTAATTCCCAGAGCCCCTTGCCAATCTTTTGTCACCTCTGCTGCCCCATATCAAACTTTCAGGAAACGAGACCCAAGAAAGCAGATAATCAATAATGAGATCAGGAGATGGTATCGCAAGAGAAACAGGGCCCTGCTTCGCCGCAGGACGGCTGTTTGGCCGGCGGCCTGTCAGTGGGCCATGGTGCCTCGCACAGCGAGACCCGGTGCAGATAAGGCCCCAGGGGAGGCGGGGGAAGCGGGCTGGCACGTGGGGGGATGGAGCCACCAGCCAGGCCCCACCCCACCCTGCCCCTGCTGCGGCCCCGGGAGAGCCCCTCCCAGCCCTGAGTTTCTTGGGGGTCCTTCTGGGGAACCTTTGTTGGCTGCAGTTCCAGATGCTGGAGCAGGTGGGGGGGGGCGCCACAGTGCGGGAGGGCCATGGGGTCCTCGGGTGAGCAGCTCACGCCTTCCCCAGGGTGGGCGCAGGAGGCCCTGGTCCTCATCCACGTAAGGGCGCGTCCACGCATCCCTGGGCCCTGATGGGGACACACGGCTCCTGTGGCGCAGCAGACGCACGTAGCTCCTGCACGGGACCCTGTGCACCACCCCATGTCTGCTCGCAACCTCCGTGCCGCACGGGGAGGCCCACACCCCCTCCGCGCACCAGGTACCCGCACCTTTAGGTGCCTCTGGAATGCGAGGTGAGGCGCCCGTCCTCTGAGAGGTGGTGCTGGGCACCTCCTTCCTCGGGCCTGCGGGCACCCCACGCCTCAGCGAAAGGGCACCCGAGGTCCTCGGAAGGACATGAGGCGTGCGACGTGATGCCCTGGACCGGCTCCCTTCGTGGGCTCTCCGAGGAGCCGGGGCTCACGCTAGGTCCTCGGCAGGAAGGCGGGCACGCAGCCCTGCGTGAGGCGCTGGGCACCCCGGGCTCCTCTCCCCGGAGCCGGTCTGCTCATCACAGGGCCTTCTAAGGAGGGAAGAAGACTGAGACGGTGCCGCCCAGCTTTTCCCAACATCATGCAGTAAAAAGTGAAGGGGACACCTGGGTGGCTTAGTCGGTGAAGCGTCCGACTCTTGATTTCAGCTCAGGGCATGATCTCGAGGTTTGTGGGTTCGAGCCCCGTGCTGCACTCTGTACTGACAGTGTGGAGCCTGCTTGGGATCCTCTCTCGCTCCCTCTCTCTGCCCTTCCCCTGTGCTCGCTTGCTCTCTCTCTCTCTCTCTCAAAATAGATAAAACACTCAAGGGGCTCCTGGGTGGCTCAGTCGGTTAAGCGTCCGACTTCGGCTCAGGTCATGATCTCAGGGTCGGTGGGTTCAAGCCCCGAGTCGGGCTCTGTGCTGACAGCTCAGAGCCTGAAGCCTGTTTCTGATTCTGTGTCTCCCTCTCTCTCTGCCCCTCCTCTGATCACACTGCCTCTCTGTCTCTCAAAAGTAAATAAATGATTTAAAAAAAAAGAGAAATTTAAAAAAAGTGAAGAATGGGATGCCCTTCTTGTGTCTGTTTCCACAGACTTTGGGAAGCAGGAACGGGACCACGGTGTCACCTTCACTACCAGCCTCACCGCAGAGCCCTCCTTCCCTCCCCTGACACGGGCCTGGAGGTCACACAGAACACTCGCGCNTGTGTCCAGTTACTCACCTGTACTTCCCACATAACATCTCTGACGAAGCGCAGTCCGGTGAAGTTGGCATCTGTGAGTAACCCCCGCGTGGGGACATCTTTGCGATGACATCTTACTTTTCAAAAAACCACAGATTTTGACTCATGAAGGTTTTAGTCCTAAAATGTGTTGGGTGTCCTGTGTCAGTCACTCACGGCACCCGGAAGGGTGTTTGGAGTTCAGGGACCTCCCTGGTGATGGAGGCTCCTCTCCCCAGGGCGCCGCCTTCTCGGCCTTCTTCTTCTTCTGTGGCTCCAGGAGGCAAATGCTGCTTTGCTCCCTGGGACAATGACCTTGCACTTTCCCCCCAGCACTAGAAAGCGAGGAGGGCAATTCAATGGTCCAAGAGCAAACAGGGCCCGGCAGGGGAGAAGTGGGGGGCAGGGGGAGGGGTGGGGGCAGGAGAGAGGCTGGAGGGAGCAGGGGAGGGGAGGGANGCCACGCGGGACGCGTAATCACAGGGGCGTTTAAAGGGCGCCCAGAAGGAGACGGTTCAAGTGCAAATTAATTTCAGGTGATCACAACGGCGGTCCTATCGCAAGCAGCTTGCCAGCAGAGCACTGTGCCGGCCGAGGTCCCTCCCTCCCCAACCTACAACAAAGGCCTTTCGCTCGCATTAGGCTAATGATCTCAGACAGCCCGGCCTACCTTTTTTGGTTTTGGCTGTTTGCAGGGTCGAGTGCGGCAGACCTGCAGAGACCCGGTGGGGGGTGGGGAGAGGGTGGGGAGACCAGGTAGCCTGGAAAGGTCAGGACTCCATATCCATCAAGTGACAAAACAAACAGTCAGCGGCCTGACGGGCCTGCACAGCGTCAAGTTGTCTTATTCGGGCTGGACAGCCAGCCTGGGGGGGGAGGCTGGATTTATCCAACTTCTCCCCTGGCCTGCGGCTCACCTCCTCCCCGGCCAGCGGCCAGCTTGCAGGGAAGCCCAGCGCCCCCTGCCTCCTAGGGGACCCCGTGGGGAGGCGGGAGGGGCCTGCTCAGGTCAGGCCGCACTGCGTCCTCATTGCCTTTGCAGAAGTGCAGGGTTTGCGCGGCGAGGCCCGCGACCCCGGGACTTGCCTGCTCACTGTACAGCAGACCGTGGAGGGGGCCCGTGGGACTGCGGGGCTCCTCCGGTCCTCCCTGCGGTGATCCAGTCGTTAAGGGCTTTAAGGCGAATTCCAGTCCCTGATGACGGGCCCCCAGACCAGACAGCAGGATAAAGGAGGGGCACTTGCCCCTGATGCTGCTATTCTCTACCAGTCGCCTTTTCTGTCTGTATTTGGCTCCTCCCTGGAGCCCAGCACAGCTCACGGGCAGGGCAGGGGGCCACACAGCTGTCCACCCCCCCCCCCCCGCACCCCC
>NW_027551559.1:9683423-9683754 GCF_008692635.1 Crocuta crocuta
CCAAACCCACCAGCACCCATGGCCAGCGGCCTCTGCTCTGCAAGGGTCTCTCTCATTTTTTCCTTGAATTAAGTGTCTGGCTGAATTGCTTGCCTTATTGCTCGGCAGCGGGGTCCCATGGGGGCGGGGGGCTGTGCCCGGATGCAAGGTGGCTGATGGGGGCCTGAGCAGGTCGCGACACAGGCTGAGTGAGGAGGGCCCCAGGGCTGCAGACACTCAGGCACGCCCCCCGCCCTGGGGGACTGTTCAGTGACATTTTAGCTGCAGGGCAGTTACTGCTCTGAGCCCCTTCCACCCCTGCCTCCTCCACCCCTGCCTCACTGCATCCTGG
>NW_027551559.1:9683823-9724519 GCF_008692635.1 Crocuta crocuta
ATCGTGGCTACCTGCTCCCTCCCACTAGTAATAAGTGCAACGCGGCTTCTGCGCTCCCGGAGGGGCTCTCCCACTGCCCCTCCCCGTCCTTACCCTGCCTGGTACCCAAACACTGCTTCCCCTGGTCCTGGACGCTTCTGGATCCTTCTCTGAGTTTGCCCCTCACTCTTCCAGATGGAAAGGGAAGTGGGAGAGAAGGGGACCCAGGAGTCCTTGGGCGAGGCCTTGAGGGGCCTTTCTAGGCAAGAGGCACAGAGGTAAACAGAAAAGCATCCCAGAGGGGCGTGGAGGCTGCAGGGGGAGGTGGGGGCACTGGGGACGGCTGGTGGGGGGGGCGGGCATTAGCCGGGTACACCCCCTCGGCTGTGTCCAGCCCCCTGCACCAGCCCGCACTGGAGACCCCGAGTTCCCTAGAGGGGGGTGGTTCCGACCCCTCGTCTCTGGGCCGGGCACACTCTGAGCCGGGCGCAGGCGGAGGGCCCGGTGTGGGGGACAGTGCCCCGGATACTCTGGGTCCTTTCAAAGGGAAAAGGAGCCCAGAAGACCCTGGGCAACGTGGGCTCAGGCGGAAGGAAGGATTCGGGAGGAGAGGGGAGACCAGCACCTCTGCAACCTGACAGCGGGCGCAGAATCATCTTTCTGTAAAGCTTCGAGAATTTATTGCGGGTCGCAGTGATCACGCAGGCTCAGTAAGGGCACTGGAATGAAAGGATTCTATCCAAGGTGAATGTGAGGCAGCCTCGGTTGGCGCTGTGAACACAGTCGGGGACTGTCTGGGGAGTAAAACCCCAGGTGGGAATTCACAGAAGCAGATGCTCCGATTTGGGGGGAGCCAGGGACGGCCACCCACCCGACCGAGCAACTCGGGGGGCGCCCCGGAGAGCTGGGGGTGGGAAGCTGGCCCCTGCGTGGTGGACACTTCCTTCTCTAGAGGCTCGGGCTCCCTGCTGTCCACACCGCCTCCGTCTTGAGTTCTGTCCCCAGATTAAACTTTTGTAAAAGTTAGCAAAAGCTCCCCTCCAAAACAGTGCAGAGGGAAGTGGGTAGATGACGTGCCAGGTTCCGCGTCACCCGGGGCCACGACTGCCCCCTCTGTTCCCCGGTCCCCACCACCCTCCAGGAGGCCGGCATCCTCAGGCTGGGGCCCCATGCAGCCTGCAGCTGGTACCTCATAGCTTGCGCCCGACTAGTCATCCTCAGCTACCTGCTCATCAGGAACCAGGCTTTAAAACTTTGTTGCATGGGGCGCCTGGGTGGCTCAGTCGGTTAAGCGTCAGACTTCGGCTCAGGTCATGATCTCACAGTTTGTGGGTTCGAGCCCCGCGTCAGGCTCTGTGCTGACTGGCAGCTCAGAGCCTGGAGCTGCTTCAGATTCTGTGTCTCCCTCTCTCTCTGACCCTCCCCTGCTCACGCTGTCAATCTCTCTCACAGAAAAAAATTAAAAAAACATTTTAAAAAATGTGTTGCATTAAGGAAAATTCAGCTGTTATTAGTCATCCTTTAATCAGAACAGCAGCCATGTTAAAGAGCTGCCATGTGACCTGGCCCAGCTGAGCTAACTACCAGAGGCCTAGAGTTCTAGAAGATTCTTCCCTTGCAGGGTCTCAGCCAGCGCCCCCTGGGAAGGCTTCCACGCTCACTGGGACGGGCCCTGCCCCCTCTTCCATACCCCCGTCTTCTCCCTTCAGGCTCCGTCCTCTGTTCCTGGGGACAGGGGCCCTCCCTGCCCAGCGCGGCACCTGCCAGGCCCCCGGTGCATGTGCTGGCGCCAGGCAATTTATGAACTTTACCTGCGAAGTATGAGCCCAGAAGTCACAGAGAGCCAATCCCTCCTCATATGTGGCTCGTAAGGTCACGAGTGGTGAGCAGAAGGGCCAGCTGGATCGCCCGTCAGCGCCTGGGGCTCTGATCGGAAGTGGCACTTGGTTGTCTCCTCGCTCTGCAAACGTCGTCTGTCCAGGCGTCCATGTGTCCGCAGTTCCCTGGCTGGAGGGCAGAAGGCCCAGCCTCACTTCCCCGGAGGACCTCGCCCGGTGAGAGGACTGTCAGCGGGACCGTCAGCAGCAATATCGGAGCCGTGTGACTCCCTCCTCCTGGACCGGGCGGCGGCGTTTGGCCCTGACCCTGAGGAAGGCCTGGGCTCTCCCCACACAGTGACCAGCGAGCGGCATGCAGAGAGCACAGATGGTGGGAGGAAAAAGAGCCAGTCTGCACCTGGGTGGCTCAGCCAGTTGAGCATCTGACTCTGGATTTCAGCTCAGGTCGTGATCCCAGGACCGTGGGTGGGTCTGCTTCGGGCTCCTGGATGCGTGTAGAACCAGCTGAAGATTCTCTCTCTCTCTCTCTCTCTCTCCTTCAGCCCCTCTCCCCAGCTTGTGCTCTCTCTCTCAAATAATAAACCTTACCGATTCACTTTATATGATGCAAAATAAGTTATTAGGTATTTCATAACACTTTTAAAAATGTTTATTATTTATTTTTGAGGGAGAGAAAGAGAGAACTTGCATGTGAGCAGGGGAGGGACAGAGAGAGGGAGAGAGAATCGCAAGCAGGACCCGAGCTGTCAGCGCAGAGCTCAATGTCACGCTCGAACCCACGAGTTGTGAGATCATGGCCTGAGCTGAAATCAAGAGTCAGACACTTAACCAACTGAGCCATGCAGATGCGCCCGCATTTCTGATTATTTTACCAGTTTTCTTCAGGATTCTGAAGCTGTGATTTCACACAGGCAAAGTAGGACCGAGGCTGGTACCCTTTCCACTCTCTGCACTCCTCAGAGCCCCAGCGACGGGCCCCTGCTGTCTCTATCTACTAGAGAGAGATGGGGGAGAGGGGGATGGAGGGAGAGAGGCCAAGGTGAATAGTTGACCTCCTCCTAGACATCACTCAGCATCACCGAGATCGCCCTTTATAAAGCAGAGTTAGTCTTCAGCACCAGAAAGTTACCCAAGTTTCAAACATCAAAGCGCTACTTTAAATTGATCTTCCCTTCCTGCCTTTGGATGGCCAGTGGTGAGGTCTTCACCCCGTGNGTCCCCCCAAGACAGCCCCCCAGCAGGGCCTTCGTGTCCACGCCACCGGGGGCACAGTCCACAGACCGGCTCCTCCTGCTCGGACACCGTTTCTAGACCTTGTAGACAAGTGTGCTTCTGTGGAGTGACCACCAAAGGTGAGCCTGAAGCTGCGGCTCGACGGTGACAGCCGCAAAGGCTCAGGGAAACGGAGTGGCCGTCAGGCTCAGTCTGGGGAGACTCCCACCCTGGACGCTCAGCTCCAAAGCAGGCATTGCTGTCCTCAACCGGATGCCAGGCAGTGTCGGCCCAGGGCACACCTAAGGAGGTCCCACGCGGGCCTTTATTAATCAGCACATCTCTAGACCAGAAGTACCTATTTTGACTTTGTGTGTTTAATCTAATAATTTTTATTAGATTTTCTCTAAGACTGATGGCTGTGTCTGACGGTCAATTTGATGAATTGTTAGCATAATGTCAAGATGAATGACAATCGCCTACTAACTATGGGCATCGCCATTAGCCGGCAATTTACCTGCATGCTTTTCCAAATGTATATTTTTTTAGTTTATGGAATACATTTATTCTGAGTCTCTGGAAACGAATATTTGAACACATGCCTCTTGCTATGTTGTCACGGAGGACTTGTCACAACAGAATGTAGGCTTTGCACGAGGCCGACCCAACTGGCACCCAGTCTGGGGAATCTTACTTGGTTTTGCCTGAAAACTGCAGCAGCCCCGGAGCCCATCACCTGTGAGGCGTAGCAAGAGCAGAGACCTTGACACGCATAATATATGAGTCTTTACGCTTCTCAAAGACTCACATGAATTTGAAAGAAATTCCAGGCAAGTCCCATCAGGATAGGTGAATATATTTGGAGAATACATACACGAATGTCACAAGCATTACGCTGAGTAATTCCAGAGAAAATAAATTAAGATGGTCAATGATAAAGTTCTCATTTGACAAACACACAGGACATTGTCCCCCCCCCACCCACCCNGGGGCCGGAGCAGGATGAGACCTTGGGCCCAGGGTTGCGAGGGTGCCACTGTCCACGGCAACATCAGCTGCCTGCCCTAGTAGCTGGGTGGCTGCAGCAGGAAATCGCATTTCCAAGGAAGATGCTCAGCCGTGGGTCAGGGGGAGGGGGAGGCAGGGCCAGGAGGCCATGGATGGAGAGCGAGGCCCCCCCTTGGATCCTGGGAGCCCCGAGGGACGGAGCCAGGAATACGCGGCTCTGGGCAGCGGCCGACTGGCATCCTGCTCACCTACAGACAATTAAAATGCAAGCACAGTTTGTACGGTTTGTTACTGTAAGAAGCATCACAAACAGAATCAAACCAGGTTCCCATAACCAAAGGCAACATCCAGCTCTCAGGTTTCTGAGAAATGTTGCCTTATATCAGCAGCTAAGGGTGTCTTTGTCTTCTAATGTTTCAAAAACTCGATGCTTGATTTTGATGCATTCTCCTAATGAAAATACCTGAGTAGCAGTCTGTAATTTACAAAAAAGATATAACGATGCAAAATAACCATTGTTAGAGCCAAGCCCAGCAGGAGCATGAGGAGTTATCAGGGCTGGGGAGTGAGCGTGGGGACCCCCCCACCCCCAACGTCAGGGTGGAAGGAGGTGCGGGAGTCAGACGCTATCAATGAGAGCAGAGGGGCAGAGGCCCCCACACGGGCCAACCGTCAGTGCTCAGAGCTTCGCCATGGGAAGAGAGTCAGGACCCAGCAGGATGGACCCCTCCGTGGGGCAGAGGAGGTCCCCCACCCCGAGACTCTCCACCCAACCTGAGCCCACTCTCTCCCACCCTGTTGGGTGGGCGCCTGGCGTCTCACCTCCTCCAGGCAGGACTCACATCTCACTGGAGGTGCTAACCTGTAACGGGGAGAATCTTATTTCTCATTTTGTTCGTCTCATCAAATTTTATCAGCCGCAAACATTTCCCTGTACGTGGACATCTCCGCACATGCTCCTAAACATAGAGGAAGTAGTGTTTCTCAAGGCTGGCGCTCAGGAATGGAGCCCACACGTGTACGGGAACCAAGGAAGCCCTGGCGGCAAGGAGTTCAGTGTTTGAGCACCGCCAGGTGCACAAGAGCCCTGCCGCTGCGTGCGTCTCCAGCAAGAGTCATTTTTTAAATGTTTATTTATTGAGAGAGAAAAAGGGGGGGGGGAGAATACCAAACAGGTTCCACGCTGTCAGCACAGAGCCTGACATGGGGCTTGAACTCACAAACCCTCCGTGAGATCATGACCTGAGTCAAAACATAGAGCGAGAGACCCTCAACGATTGAGCAACCCAGGCACCCATCCCAGGAGCGTCTCACTCCGGGACTGGAAGGTGGAGTCGGGCAGCGGGAGCCAAGGATCAGCAGACCTCCTCTGTGGAAGGGGAGAAGGCCGGGCAGGGAGCTGGCATTGGGATGGTCCTGGTCCTCGGGCGCTGCAGGCCCACGGGCAGTGAGGAGAACGTCTGCCTCGCTACTGGACGCTCTGGCTTGCTGGCTGCAGGCACTGTGAGGATGCTGGGTTGTCACGCCAACAGACCTGGGTGTGAGGGTTCTTGACACATCCGCCTGTGGCCTCCCCAGTCTCCAGCATTAGGTAGGCCCGGAGAGCAGAGTGATGGAGACCTCAGTCTTTGTAGCCATCGGCTGCCTTCCTCCAACCTTGGCTTCTTGATGAGACCTTGTCACAAGATCTGGCACCTGCTCCCCTGGCCAGGGGCCTTGGGGCAGGTTTCCTGTGTCTGGGAAGTTCTGCTAAACCCTCTGTAGACTTCTCATGTGGGAATCCCTTGTCCCTCCCACCCAGGCCCAAGCCTCCAAGGCCCGTGGGCTCTGCTTAGAGCTGTCCGAGTTCCTACGAGGCGCTCGTCATCGCCAATTTGTGGCGGCTGCTTTAATACTGCGTCTTTAACTCAAAGCTCTTCACACCTGGGCTTTGCCAATTTTATGCAATCGGCAGCTCTCAGAATTCGTGAATGAGTTCTTTTAAGGATTGAGCAGAAGAAAAGCCACTGAAAATGCAGAATTAGGCATTTTGAGCTAATCCAAGGTTAATTTTATGCGACAGCAAGATTGTTATTAAAGTATCAATCACTTGGGAGGAATCTGATAGTTCCCAGTTGAGCCTAAAGAGAAACCTGTATTGAGGGACATTATTATAGGGATTTTCTGTTGTTCATGGACTGTTCGACACACCTGGAGTCAACAGTGTCTGTGGAAATTTTTATGACTTGTGTGAATTCCCCAGGGCCTTCAAATTCGACCAAAATAATCAAGCACGTCCAGTATATGGACAGCACCCTGCCTCGCTAACAGCACCGAAGCCTGTGTGTGTGAGCGTCGCACCCGGAGAGCGGGCCGAGTGCCCATGTGGGAACCACCACCCAAGGCCCGCATGACCTTCTCTGCCCTCACGCACGCAGTGAGGCTGGTGGCACACACAGTGGAACCTTTCTGGGTGCAATCTGTTTGGGGGTGTTGGGCATTTATGCCTCTCGACTTAATACCTCAGCTGTGGGTTGAAATTCTAGACTCTAAATCCAGAAAACCTTCTTGCACAAGGATGTTCTTGAAGCATTCATTATTATACTGCCACGTGTTCAATGTCTAACGACTGGAGAATGCCTTTGCATGTTTTGGTGGAGTTATGTGAACAAACATTTGCAGGCAATAATGTTTCATGACGTTGGAAAATGCTTGTAGGGTATAAGCTTAAATGAAAAAAAAAAAACCAAGGTTTGAAACTATAAATGCAATATTACTCCAATTATGTGAAATATGGAACTAGTTAATGCTAATCTGCGGATGTGAGATGAGAAGGCCAATTTCTACTTTGTTCTCCTTCTTTTCCAAATCACAGGCCCAGTGGTGGCTCTAGAGGTGGGTGGGGGTGAGAGCGGAGTGGCCCGTGCAGAGATAGAAACAAGGCTATGGGTGCAGGCCCGGTGCCGACACGAGTGCCGTCTTGAAAAGGAAGTGAAATAGGGACAGGGTGGGGCGCCTGGGTGGCTTAGTCGGTTGAGAGTCCGACTTTCGCTCAGGTCATGATCTCGAGGTTCGTGGGTTCGAGCCCCGCGTCGGGCTCTGTGCTGACTGCCAGCTCAGAGCCTGGAGCCTGTTTCAGTCTGTGACTCCCTCTCTCTCTGACCCTCCCCTGCTCACGCTCTCTCTCTCTCCTAAAAATAAAAAAATAAAACATTAAAAAAAAAAAAGAAAAGAAACAGGGACAGGGATGGGAATGGGCATGGCCAGGAAGAGTCCTCGGTGCCGCAGGAGCTGGACCGAGGCGAGCTGGCGCCGGGATTCTGTGCGGGGCTCTGCTCTTGTCAAGGCAGCTGTGCTCCTAAGGGTCTCCAGCAGTTCAGAGTTCAGAGGCGAAACACATGCTCGTGGTCCTGTGATAGTCACATCAGTGATGGACGTGCTCATACGAGAGGCAGAAGGCCAACAGCAATGTCCCCGGGGGACAGGTCTTGGGGGAGGGGGCTGGGCCCCGCTTTGGAGACAGCCTTCCTCCTGCCAGGGGTCACCTTCCCACAGGTCAGCTTTCAACGGTGATGTCTCCAGGGGAAGACACCCCGGCCGCGTCCATGCAGCCCAGCCCTGGACCCCCTGGCTCCTCTGCAAGGGCAGGGGCTCCCCTGTGTTTGCGGTTGAGCCTTCCTTTGGTACAAGTAGATCATGACGGCATTTTCAGGGGATGAAATCAATAAAAACAAGAGGAGTGGTTGCAAGTTCATAGCACGTGTGTGTGTGTGTGTGTGTCTATAATGTCCCTTTAGACTCCTTTGAACATTGTCTAAAGGTAGATCTCATCTACCCTTTCCTGATTCCTCATTTTCTTCTTGATTTGGTATGAAAATCCTCCAACTGAGCCCCGAATATGGATTGTACTGCGTCTCAGTCCTGGCGGGCCGTTGTAGCTTCCGCCCTCCTACGTACCCGCCTCCCGCTAAGGCTGGGGGCTTCCAGAGCCCACCCTCTGTCCACTTCTCGCCACGCCAGGGGGCCCGCATCCTGGGACACGGTGCTCCCGTGTCTCCGCCCGTGGTCTGCCCTTCTCCCCACTAGCTCTGCAGCAGAGGGGTTTCTCTGCGGGCAGGTTTCAGTCCGCCGTCTCCCCACCTCTGCCGGATCCCCGTGAGGGCGCCCCTCGTGCAGAGATGACCAGGTGCTCCTCTCAGGGGCGTCCACACTGGCTGGCACTCAAGCCAATGCGTCCTCAGCCTCAGTCAGGAAATCACCTGGGACTTCCCACCGATGCAGCACCAGAGGCCACGGGACAGAACCCGGTCCTGAGGACCCCTCGCTGTCATGCACACCTGAGGTAGAAAGAGACTGAACATTCCTCATGTCTACACGGCCAACACTGTCTTCTACATGCAGCTTCAGGGGCTGACCGGCAGGGTAGGACCCACGCTCTGAGTAGGACGCCACAAAGCCAAGAGGGAAACCCATTTCCTCTGCTTCCTGTGACATTTGAGATCGGGGAGCAAAACGTGATCTCAGCTGCTCAATAGCATTTTGGCAAAGGAAGCCGGGGTATCTTGCATGGAGGCCATCGCACGTGTGCTGTGCTGGCTTCATCCTAATGAGCCGGAGGGCACAGCACCCAACCTTTTCAAACCTGTTCTGCCCAGTGGGGGAAGGACAGACACGTCCATTTTTTTTCCCTTTTCTTTGGAACTCGCATTATAAAATGATCCCGTCTGCTGTTTTTCTGTATTTTAATTAATGTCATTTCATTTGTACTTGTACCCTCAGGCTGTTTTAGCAATAAGCTATAATTTTACAAATTGGGGCAAAAGTTCTCTTTCACGGTATGTATTTGGAAACACAGTATTTTATTTCAACAGAGTTATCCAATTTTTTAAGAATCCAAAGTCTTCCAAATATGTCAACCCGCAACACTGTTTCTCCCAATGGCAGGCACGTCCTTGCAGGGGTTGTGAGATTCATAGCCTTTCAAAGGATCCGCATGTCCTGGGCGGCTCTTCCCAGATGGAAACTATGTCCCTCCCCACTCTGGGCTGTCATAATGACCTCCTCCTGCTCGGACAGGAAGCCCACCCCCACGAGGGACTAACTGCCGCGGGCTGCTGTCTACAGCTGGGGACGGCACTTCCTCACTTCACACTTTGCCCCCAGCTGGCTCCTCCCAGATAACCCGAGTGTGACGGCGTGAGTGCTGATAACCAGAGGAAGCCATGAGCCTTCTTAAAATAGGACAGACTCCTGAGCCCCCAACCGGAGCATCACTTCAGGCAAACTCCAGCGCAGAAGTGGGTAATCTCTCTTGCCACCCAACCTGTCAAAGATTATTGTGAAAGCTGAGCCCACTTGCTCCGGAAATACCGCTCGGCTAAAGATGTCTACAGGACAATCAGTCGCTTGGAAGAAGAAAACCAAGAGGCTTTGAGGTTAGATTTCCCCAAAACAAGCCTTGAAATGTTGGTTTGTGTTATTTGTTTTGGAAAGTTGGCTGCCACTTCTGTCCTGGAGGGGCTGTGGAGATGGGTGTCTGACCCCACTTGGCTTTTCTCACAGACTCTGGTTCCAGACTTTCACTTCAAGTCCACCTCGACCTACAGGCGAGGCCATACACGGCTCATCGCAGCCCAAAGGCACAAAGCAACTCTTGACCACTCCTGTCTTTTGGAAGGTCCTTTCTCCCTCAACAAACCCTGCAGATGCTGGAGACCCGAAGATGGCAGCCCCACATCTTGTGTGCGGTGCACGGGACACTGACTTTCACAAGGTTTGCAAACAGCCGTATAAACTCAATAATTCACCTGCTCCCCAAAGTGCCACCTTCTCAATGTAAGCGCACCTGCACTCCCCTCTGGCGAGAAAGGACAAATTATTGAAAGCATGTTTGCAAGAATTAAATGCGAAATTCCCTTTATTATCAAATGCTGTTTCCAAAATCCATTAAGGACCCCCTTCACTTAGCTTCCTTCTTGCCAAACAGAATCCAGACAAGCCTAGTTTCTTATCCTGTTGAAGAGTCTCCTTTATAAACTGGGGTGTAAATAAGAAGCATGACAGGTCCCACACTATAAGCCACTTTGGTCCCATCAGAACACACTTCAGCACATCTTTATCCCTGCAAGTTCTATGAACGGAATGTTGTTTTTTACTTACGAGCACAGAATGGAATATTGCTTTTCACTCTTCAGCATCCATCAGGTTTTCCTTCCTTCAGTAACTTTGAGATCAGGCTCTTATATCCATTTATAAAAAGGTGAATAGGAAAGGCTAATCTCTACACGGTGGTTATTTTATAGCTTTGACAGATCTGCTACATAATTGTAATACATATTTTGTAATGTATACTTGATCCTTGCCAATGGAGTCGGGGAAGGGGAAGGCCCAGAAATGGCCAGCAGCCCAATGTCCCATCGATATCCCCGGGAGCAAGAGAGTGTAACAAGTTACTTCCTAAGATGGTTCTTTCCTGAGAAGAATGATCTTGAATGAAGCTGTGTGGCTACAGAGATCTTTCTGAGAAAGAATAATAAATGGTGAATTTTAAGAAGTGAAGATAAGAAAATCCAATCTATAGACATCTAGCACCCTGAGTAGGTAGGTTAGACAGGAGTTGGACAGGCACCAGAATCACTGGGGACTCTGCCTATTTCCTAGACATACTCTTTTAGACCCTCTTATGAGGTGAAAAGCTTATTACATTGAATCAACTCTGTTCTCCACTAAAAAGGCCAGTCCTACTAATGTCCTGTACAGGGAAGTGGGAGAGAGTAGGAGAGAGGCTTGCAGAGAGTTCCAGGGAAAGCACTGGATTCATTCATCAAAATGTGGGTTCAATCCAAGGAGCAGGGCTATAAACATGTTTAATTTGGCATGTGAGACACCTTGGGAGACAAGATAGGAGGCCCAGATGCTATAAATGAAAAGATGGACATAAGTAGCTCTGAGAAAGTAATTAAAAGCTTTTGTATAGCCGAAGCCACCATAAGCAAACTCAATGTGCTTTCAGTCCTCCTGAGCAAGCCATGCTGCAATGGGCAAAAAAGCATCCAAATCCAGTGGTTTTAAGCCACAAAGGTTTATTTCTCACTTACGGCACATGTTCACACGCTGGACACATTCCCACCTGCAACATTGGTCACTGTTCATGGGAAGCAAAGATGGCAAACCACTTCTCGGTTCCTTAAGGTCTCTGAAAGACTATGTCAAAATGGCATTGATGACGTCTGCTCAGATGTCATTGGCCAAACAACCATATGCCTGTGCCTGACTTACAGAGGAGAGGGGTGCGCAATCTACCCGGACCGCAACAGGAGAAAGAGAAATACTGGCAGACAGCAGTACAGACCATACACTCCGCCCCTCTGATCACCAAATGTTTCATTTATTTTTCCTCTCACACAAAATATTTTCACCCTCAAATCCGGTCATGACGTGGAGCTGGCACCGAGGACCCCTGTGGATAAGTGGCAGTCTCTGCAATCAGGCCCGGAGACCAGTGATCTGAAGAGGAAGTGGTGGTGATTCGCCACACCCCTCATCAACCCCCCCGTCCCCACGTGCACACACAAGACAGTGACAGGCAGCCCTCTGTTATGAGAGGGAAAGACTGGGAGATACATAATCCGTAATGGACACACAGGATTTTGAAAACGTTATGTTGGGAGCTTCCCATCCTGGAAGCACAGATTTTCCCTGATGAGTTTCTGACCCTGCTCGTTGGAAGTCCCCTCCTGGACTGCTGTTTCCTGTATCCTTGGCTCCCTTCCTTGGAAGATGTTTTCTTCTCCATTTTCATCCTTGACCACATTAAAGACTTCATTTTCTAGGAAGCTGAGCATCTGCTCATCCCCCTGGTGCCCATAAACAGTCAGGGGTCTAAGAGTTGTTATCAATCTCAGTACAGACCGGTGGTTCTTCTGACAAGTGAAGTGTCAGACGGACTTGGTTGATTCTCCTTCCAGCTAGGTCAGATTCCAGTCAGTTCCACATGCCAAGGGCCACCCTCAGGGTTCCTATCTGGGCACCTAGACACGAAGCTCACATGCTCTTTCTCTTCTCGATGCCTCGTCCCAGAGATTTGGGTGCCTGATGCCTGCTAGGCTTAGCAAAGGAGCCATGCCTTTAATCTCTTCTCTGCTCTTGCTATTTCCTTCCAATTAAATTTCTGGCTGCCACACCCTCAATCATTCCATGATTCTGAAGTCGCTTAATTAATTCACAACTTTCTGGAATGTGCATAATGACCCTATCCTTGAGCTCATCCTTGCCCTGAAGCTTAGCTCCGGTTGACTTTGATGTCGCTAGGATTTTTTTTTTGTTTTCATTTTATCTCTATGGCATATTACGTCTCTAACACGCTGTTGGATTCAGTATTTTATTGGGGATTTTTGAATCAGTACTCGTCAGAGATATCGACCTGTCGTTTTTCTTAAAGCGCCTGTGTCTGGCTTTGTTATTCCTGTAACCCTGACCTCACAGAATGCTCTGGAACACAGAAGTGTTCCCTTTTCTTCAGATTTCTTGGAAAATTTTGTAGAGAATTGGGCATAGTTCTTTAAATGTTTGGTAGAATTCACCCGTGGAGCCAGCTGGTTGGTCCTGGGATTTTCACCATTGAGAGGTTTTACATTAATTCAATCCACTTGTTAATTATAAGTCTGTTAAGATTTTCTATTTCTTCAAGATTCAGTTCTTTTAGGTTGAGTATTTCTTGAAATTGACTCATGTTACCTAGGCTGTCTAATTTGTTTGGATACAATTGTTCATCGCATTCTCTCGAAACCCTTCTATTTCTATAAAATCAGTTGTAATGTCTCCTCTTAATTTCTGTTTTTTAGCTATTTTAATCTTCTCTCTTTTTCTCAATCTAGCTAAAGTGTTACCTACTTTGTTGACCTTTCACTGAGCTAACTCTTACTCTTGTTTTTAAATTTATTTATTTGTTTTGAGAGAGAGAGAGAGAGAGAGGAGAGAGAGAGAATGATCAGGGGAAGGACAGAGAGACAAGGAGAGAGAATCCTAAGAAGGCTTCATGCTGTCAGCTCAGAGGTGACTCAGGGCTTGATCCCATGAACCATGAGATCCTAGCCTGAGCTGAAATCGAGTCAGAGGCTCAACCCACTGAGCCACCCAGGTGGCCCACTAATTCTTACTTTTGATGATTGTCTCTATAGTTTTTCTCTTCTCCATTTGTTAATCTGCACTCCAGTCTTTATGAACCTAATTTCCTGGTGCTGCAAATAGGCCTATTCTCAGATCATCTCTTTATTTTAATAATTTCCAAATGCAGATGATGCCACCAGTATACATGAAAATATTTCCATTTTTGTCTTGTTCCCTAGAGCTACACATTTATTACTTCATAAGTTTTCATAGGCAACTGTTTTCCAAACATTTTACCACCAAAGTGATATTTTTCTAGGCATTGATAATCACATAGTCATTACATGTTAATCAGTCTCCAAGTCAATGAGGTGTCTATATCTGTATCTGAGTCCTTCCTTCCTCCCCCCTGCCTTCCTCCCTCCCTCCTTCCTTTTCTCTCTCTCTGTCTCTCTCTCTCTCTTCCTTCCTTCCTTCCTTCCTTCCTTCCTTCCTTCCTTCCTTCCTTCCTTCCTTCCTTCCTTCCTTCCTTTCACAAGTCAACCATTGGGCCAAACTAGGATAATGCACTAGGTGATAGCTCCCAGAACCCTGTGCTTAAAANAGGGCTGCTGGTGAAGTGGGCAGCCGTCTCCTCCACGTGGTCACCGCTCAGGGACAGCAGCTGCCGGCGCATCACCATCTGGAATGTTGGTGATTTTCCTGGCAAAGGGAAGAGAATATGGCAAATAATACCCATGCTGTTCAGGCCTTCAGGCTGACAGTAAAACTCCTCACCTCCTATCACATATCATCAGCCAAAGTAAGACACAAAGCCAGGGCAAACTTCACGGTGAGGAAGATGCTACTGGACCACACACCCAAGGAAAGAGCTAGAATATGGAGCAGCCTAACAGCCACCACAGACGTTAGCTAAGGGCCTCGAGGAAAGTGTCCACCCAACGGAAAACAGAGTTCTCTACAGTTTTAAAGGGCGAAAAAACCCTCCTAGAAGTAAAACAAGGCAATAGACAACCCAGCAAAGAAAATAGATGTGATTCGCAACGCAGTGGCCACGTCGGCAGCACAGCTGTGGGAAGCGCTCCAGGCCCGGAACCGGAGAGACCACTGAGCAGCCCTCCACAGCGATTTGTGTGGCAGGACAGAGAAAGCCGACCAGGACGTGCCGGCGCTGGCCGCACTCAAGGCCAGCGACGCTCATTTCCGTGGCCTGTGGAGAGCGCAGGGGCCACATCTGTTAGCTTTAGAAACGTGTGCTTCCCTCCAGCATCTCAGTCCTGCAAAGTCACAGTAGAAACATTGAAAGCAGTTATGTAAAGATTTAAGTACAAAAGTGATTACTACAAGAGTTGTAGAGTGTCCAACCCGGGGAACAGAGTGAAAGTCCAAGCAGAGTGAGCAGTGCTTGACTGTTAGAGGGGGTCCGTGCCAGGGAACACTGGAGGTTTGCTTTTAAAAAATGAATCTGTGGGGCGCCTGGGCGGTTCGGTGGGTTAAGTGTCTGACTTCAGCTCAGGTCACGATCTTGCGGCTCGTGGGTTCAAGGCCCGCGTCAGGCTCTGTGCTGACAGCTCAGAGACTGGAACCTACTTCAGATTCTGTGTCTCCATCTCTCTGCCCCTCCCCCAATCATGTTCTGTCTCTTTCTCTCAAAGTAAATAAACATTACAAAAAAATTTTAAAAAATGAATTTGAATTATGCTAGATATAATTCAACTTCTACCAGATATGATTAAATGGGAAGGCAAAATGAAGACCAATGTCTGTAATATAGGATCTTGTGGCTGTAAAACAAAGGACCAGCAGTGGGTGTGCATAGACTATATGAGAGGCTGACTATAGGGTGGTCACCATGACAGCCTAGGATCGTGAGCCTGCGCTGATTTGGGAAGAAGGTGAGGAGGGAAATGAGTGGGTAACAGGTACAGACACAAAAGAAAAGAGAAAGAGTGCCCAGATTACGTTACTCTCATACTGATGGTGTTGTTTGGCGAAGTTGTATGTGTGTACAGGAGAGCTNGACTGGAACCTACTTCAGATTCTGTGTCTCCATCTCTCTGCCCCTCCCCCAATCATGTTCTGTCTCTTTCTCTCAAAGTAAATAAACATTACAAAAAAATTTTAAAAAATGAATTTGAATTATGCTAGATATAATTCAACTTCTACCAGATATGATTAAATGGGAAGGCAAAATGAAGACCAATGTCTGTAATATAGGATCTTGTGGCTGTAAAACAAAGGACCAGCAGTGGGTGTGCATAGACTATATGAGAGGCTGACTATAGGGTGGTCACCATGACAGCCTAGGATCGTGAGCCTGCGCTGATTTGGGAAGAAGGTGAGGAGGGAAATGAGTGGGTAACAGGTACAGACACAAAAGAAAAGAGAAAGAGTGCCCAGATTACGTTACTCTCATACTGATGGTGTTGTTTGGCGAAGTTGTATGTGTGTACAGGAGAGCTTTTATTAAAAAAAATAATAGCTAATTTTCAGTCTGCGCTGCATTCTTTTTTGTCACCTGTTGAATTTGTTAAAATTTTATTTAAGAAATCTCTACACCAACGGGGGGCTCGCACTCATGACCCTGAGGTCAAGAGTTGCATGCTCTTCCGACTGAGCCAGCCAGGTGCCCCTCGTCTGTGGAATTTGAAAATGGAGCCTTCGGTCTGGACACAGCTGTGCCGGGAAGAGCGTCCATCAGGCTCGCAGCCCCAGCTGTGCGGCACCCCACGCCCTGGCCTTGCTGGCGGCCCCTGTGTCAGAGGACGTCTGCTGGAGAAAGGTCCCACCGGCAGCACTCGTTATCGCCCAACCACGTAGCGATGGCGGCCGACAATTCTCCTGCAATCGCTTTCTCCTAGAAGAGGTCCCACTGGCTGGTCTTTAAGTCACAGATTCCCATTTTGTGGAAAATGTACACTAAGGCTCCTGAACGTTACTTCGTAAGGTGAAACAGAAAATGAGAAAAACAATAAACCCTGGGGTCTCCATCTCACACGTACTTACAAATCTATTTCCGAACTTTTGCTTGTTATATACTATTGTTTTCCTAAAATGTCTGGAATTTTACATCTGAGTGATTCGTTTCTGATACAATTGCACTGTTTTTGAATTACCACTAGAAGTGCAGGGAGGACAGGGTTTTAGGGCTCAGGTTTCATTCTTTTTAAATATTTTTTTAATGTTTATTTATTTTTGAGAGAGAGCGAGAGCACAGAGTAGGGGCAGAGAGAGAGGGAGACACAGAATCCGACACAGGCTCCAGGCTCTGAGCTGTCAGCACACAGCCCGACGCGGGGCTGGAACCCAAGAACCGCAAGATCATGACCTGAGCTGAGAACAGGTGCTTAACGGACTGAACCCCCCAGCCGCTGCGGGCTTAGGCTACATCCTTAAGGAAGGACTCACAGAGCCACGACAGAGCGATCACTATGTTGATTTTAAGCTGAGCTACGTGGGCACTGTCTTCAAGTGGCAGGGGTTGTCACCATCCAGCCGACCCCATCGATGGCCGTGTCATCGATCCGTCATTCACAAACACTGAATCAATTGTCCTATGGTCAATTGACCTGCACTGCCTGGATTCCGTGCTTGTCAGTCACACAGACGTGGGTTAAGTCCGCTTAGATTTGTACGTCTTTTGAGATACCTATTATTTAAATAATGCGCAGCAATATTCATATCCCTTCACACGGAGTAAGTATATACTGCTGGTGCTGTCAATACATCACTGAATTATTATTTCATTCCATGTAGTAAACCATCTTTCCAGGTGCTGGAGACGTGGGAAAGGATAATTCATAACAGCGGCCCAAAGGGGCAGAGCCATACATTAATGGCGTGTGATCAAAATCAGACACCTGCCAAATCTGACGGAGGAAGAAGCCCTTGTTCTTTCCACAGGCAACCGAGTCTCGAAGTTCTTTTTCCCCAAGTGTGCCCATCCCGGAGCCTGCGAAGAAACACTAAGGCCCGTGCGGCAAAAGCAGTCAATCCGCTTCACTTAAATTATCTATTTCGTGACAGGGGTAGGCAAGGCCAGGGTTCCCTGTAGGGAAGCTGGTGTAGCAAACAGGGCACGTGGCAAAGAGGCACATGGGCTGCAGGCGGGCGCGGGCCCCGTCCTTTCCCAGAGGAGGAGGGTCTTGGCCGGTGGCTCAGCCTCACGAAGCAGCAGGGTTCGCGTCTGTAAAACAGGAGTAGGTGGGGAGGTAGAGGTCTAGACAAACGGAAGAGAGTTAGGAAGGGAGAGAGAGAGAGAGATTGATAGATGAGAGATGTGGGTATGATTCAGATGCAGCTCCAAACTCGTCTGTAAAGCAGGAGAGAGAGGGCAGGCAGCGTGGAGGTGTGCGGAGGGGACACCAGCTGCCCTGGCCAGTGACAGCCAGAGCCGGGGACCCCACAGCTGGGCTCCTCTCCCTTGTCCTCCGCACAGACTACTCTCCGTGTGGTGGCGTCACCCCGCCTGCCCAGAGATGCTCCCCGGGACGGGGCAACCGGCCTGTCCTTGTGAGGAGGCGGCCCGCTCAGAGAGCCTGCCTCCATCTCCACCTCTGCACCGGCCCCCTTTCCGGGTCCTGCCCTGTGCCACGCTCACCAAGCTGTCTGCCCGAGGTTTAGCCTCAGCGCCGCACTCCAGGCTGTCTGCGTTAGGAAAACCACTAGCATGGAAACGCAAGGCTTCGTGATCCCCTATTTATCCCCCGAGGCCCAGAGCGAGGGTTTGAGCACATTTGAGGAGGAAGTTGAAATTAATGATGTGTGTGCAATCCTTCCCCGGGGCAGCCACAGACTCCCGCGACTTGGGCCATCAAGCCTACCGCGCCCTGTGGCAGGCACTGGGGGAGGCCACACGAACATCCATGTTGCCCAGCTCAGGAGTCCCCTTCTGCTGCTCTGCATCTCCTGTCGGTTGGACCTCCGTTTCTTTGTGTCTCTCCTCATCTTTACACTGAGATGGGGTCCAGCTATGCTCACTGGATGTCTTTTCTCATCCGATCCTTACAGCACTTCTGAGGGCGGGCTCCCATCCACAGAGGGCAGACTGCTACTATATGCTTTCCCTGCTCTTCTCCATCAACTAAGATGGGAGGGAGAGAGCTCCGGGTGCCTAACAAGCACCGGAGCGAATAGGGAGCCAGAGGGTTGCAGGTAAGGAATTTAGTGGAGTGGAGTTCATGAAGCTGTGCATAGTTAAAGACAGAGAATAACAGCACGACATGGATGTGATCCCCCTTTGAGGTAGGGGAAGGGAGACGGGTGTGCAATTTTGAGGAGACAGAGATTTGCAGTTACCCAAACTGCCCACTAGAGGCGTGATGTTCTGGAGAAAGGTCCGCCCGCCATCAACTATGGACAGAGGACCCCATTATAGCAGAAACATCTGTATATCCGGGCAGGTACATCTGTATTGTCTGGTCAGCCATGCATTGGTTAGAGTAAGACTTTTTTTTAATTTTTTAATGTTTTATTTATTTTTGAGAGATAGAGACAGCATGAGCAGGGAGAGTCAGAGAGAGGGAGTTATAGAATCTGAAGACAGGCTCCAGGCTCTGAACTCGCTGTCGGCACAGATCCTGATGCGGGGCTCAAACCCACGAACTGTGAGATCATGACCTGAGCCGAAGTTGGACACTCAACCGACTGAGCCACCCAGGCGCCCCTGGTTAGAGTAAAACTTCTTTTAGAAGCCTAGAATGCAGTTTCCTAAAAGTCATTGGTAGTCAATGATAAACAATTGTGTTAGAAATTTCATCTTTCATTTGTCTCCCTGAACTCTTCAACCATGGGTATATTTGGGATCTCAGATAGACATTCCAAGGTTAGATGTGATAAGCCAATATAAAGGAGGGGGGACTAATTATAACTCAGCGGTTCCCAGGGGGAGGGTGAGCACGGGACCATTGTCAGCCTCTGCAGAAGGGCTTCCTTTCCTTGAAATTCTGCTAGATCTGCTGTGGGGGAATCGCCCCTGCCTCCCTGCCGGGACAGAGGTGAGAGCCAGTGATTACCCCTCACCTGGGACTCAAAGATGGACACCCTAGGGAAATGTCTCCCACGTTCACCCCATTGGCCAACGATTTGCTTTCCAAGGAAATTTAGCAATTAATTCTCCATACAAACAGGTAGAAAGTTAAAAGATATGTCCCTGAGCATGTTCATGTCTTTGAGACTTAAAACTCAGACACAGCCTCCTTGAAATGCACCACGTGGGTCATGAAATGAAATCCGTGGACTAAAGAGACCCTTGGCTGCTTTTTGCCGTCACCAGGCTGACTCTCCGCCTCTCTGCACATTTAGTCCACAGCGTAAATGCTTGAGGTCAATCATGCATATTTTCCTATGACCAGGGAGGCTTCAAACTAAAGATCCCAGCACCTATTAGCTTGATGGGATCCTTTACAGCAGGCTCCCGCAGGGGCCCTCCATGGAGAAAGACACCACCAGGAAACCTATTCCAAGTTCCTGTGGGCAGACTGCTGGAAACTGAGCTCCTGTTGGGGTGTCTGAGCACTGCACAGCGGGCCTGGGGGTCGGACTCCAGAATGCAGAAGTCATTCTTCCTCCCACAGTGGGCTCAGAGCCCGGGATTGGAAATACCCCATCTCCTGCAGACAAGTGGCTACTGTCCTGATCTGAAAAGAGAAAGGAAGTTATAAGGCCCCAAGCAGTGGGCGTCAGGCCTCAGCATCTCATTGGATGAGTGAGATAAGCAACAGGTGGTTAACAGCTCCCCAAGTAATAGTCACTTGTGTCCAGTATCGTTGTGAGTTAGGAAGGCTTTAAAACAATTTTAAGACAAAAGGTGGCATCGCCCTCATATACAAATGTAGGGGAAAAATTCTAAAGTTTCTGAGTAGGAGCGCCTGAGTTATATGTACTGAATTTGCTGATTCAAAACCACAGAAGGGGAAGACCCTGGGTATAAATAAACTGTCATTGGAAAATGAGGACAATGCTGTCCAACAAGATGCCTTTGAGTTTAAAAATGAACATTTCCATCCTACATCAAGATAGAAGAAACAACACTCAAGTCGACATTTATGAAAAATAATGTAAGCATTTTTGGTAGAACTTTTTGTATTTGTTAACATAGACCTTCATAAGTGATAATAAACATGAGAAAAGTGACATGGTCAGTCCTAGAAAGTCTCTCATGTAGATTTTATATAATATTTGCAATAAGATATGCAGAGTTAGTGTCTATTTTGAATCCTGGGCTTTCCCACACTGGGTAATCCCACCCTATGTGGTGAGACATGAAATGATAGGGAAATAGAGAGCCAGAGGATTGGCGGAGAAGGACTACATTTTCACTGGAAACTGTGTTACATACATTTGATGCATCATGTAACCTGGACGTTGAGTTATACCACCAGGAGACTCGTGGTATACCAGATGCCCCTCCTCGGCCAGCTAGCTGAGTGCAGGTTGGAAACTGGAAGGTAGTGGAATCTCTAGCAGGGTGTTAAGGCTACGAAAGAACAAGATGTGGCCTTGAGGGGTTAGCTATAGAAGGAAGTCGAGATCCTAGCATGGTTAGGCTACAAAAAGGATTTAAAATACAGAATAATCTCGCACTAGCCCAGGGTTAACCATCGTGTGCTTACATAATGAGTGTGCCCCATGCTAACCAAACAGAACACAGAAATTAAAGTTGCAGGAGGAGGGGGGCAGAGCTCTTTGGGGATCAGAGACAGAGGTGTGAGCAGGGGCTTCAAGACCTCTTTCCCCAGCAGAAACCAAGTTGTATTCTTGGGGCTTCACCCTGAGGAGCAGCCTGGCCTGGAAACGGGAACACTCGTGGCACCATGATATGGAAATTACATTGCAACTGCTGGATTTGGGGGGAAGATTGTCTTCTTAGAACAACATAGTCTTTTAGGTGTTGGTGGAGACAATGCCGAGGTTGCTCAGGGGCTATTAAAACAAGGATGAGTGAGCATGGGATGACTCCAGACTCGCGTGGGCTTCTTTCCGAAATTAGGGCAAATAGTGTGTTCAGCAAAGACCCTCACTCATAGGCTAAAGTTTTGCAGTTGACGGGGGACCACACAAGCGTAGTGGCCAGAATGGGATGCAGGAGAGGCTAGTTTGATTCAGGCCAGCTGGGACACCACAGGACTGAAATACAGGTTTTTCCTGGGAATGACAAACCTGGTTGGACATTGAATTGGTTGGTGATCAAGACATAGCACTAGGTTTCTTAATGCTCACGGCAGAGCTGGACGAAAAGAAGGTTGCAGGATAGGGTCCGTGGAGACGGATACACTTTAATCAGTAGAGACGGCCCGTCACCAGAGAAGGGCTCATACCAGCCCCCAGTGGCTGCAGACTCACCTCGAGGTCTGGAAATGCGCCGAGCAGCCCTTGCCCAGTGATTCCGCGTTTGTAGAGTGGAGCTCTGCGCTAGCAAGAAGAGCCTTATGTCAGGACTCGCTTAGGGGGAGCCCTGGAAAGGCAACAAGCTTCCCTCCTAACAGACTAAGTGGCACCTGAGGAAACCGCAAGACCAGGCAGCTTTCCCGCTCTGTGGACTCAGGGGGAGACACTGGATAGATTACGTGCGAGAGCTAGGCCACCCCCGTCTGAGGCCTCCACAACTATATCTGCTCGTCTGATTCAGCAGCGGTCCTGAGTGAAGACAGAAAATTGAGCAGGTTACCCTACATGCCCCAGACTTTGGAGTTTATGGAGAACAGACATTCAGGAATAATCAAAGATGCTGGGGATAATTCGATCAGATTTCTGGAGACCTCTGGAGGAATGTAACCAGGGGATCATGAGTAGATTACATCAGCTCTGAGCCTCTGAACTGTGACCTTTCCAGGAGCTGTTGCTGTCTGCCTCTCCAACACTTCCACTGGCCTGGAATGCAGGACGGCTGTCTGTGGGAGTCCTAACGGGTTGATGCATGAATTCCCATCCTTTTCTCACCCATTCTCAAACCAGTTAAGAAATAAGAAAGGGGTGCAAGCAAAAGAAATACCACTCGTATTTCTGATGGAGGGGAGTAGACAGGGGCGTTGGCTCAACAACCAAAGGGGTTTACGAAGCTTCTTCTCGGAAATAGACAAACTCACCACTACCCCTGTGTGTGCCAGACCAGGTGGCAGAGACGGCACATCCAACTGCCCATCGGTTCTGAGGGGAGGAGGAGGGAAGGCACTTAGCAGAATGCAGTTCAGCAGAACTGAAATCCCTCAGTTGATTAGTTCTCTCTCCCTTGAAGATGAGCAAAGACAGGTAGGAAGAAGGAACAGAGTCACATGCTTGGGGAAATGCCCACTGGGGACATGGAATTCCCACTTTACCTGCCTTTAAAAGCATGAGCTTTGCAGATGGAAATAATAAATTTCAGAGCCATTGCAAAGATTCAAAGAGCTGATCTAGTATATAAAAATCATCTAGCATAGTGCCTGACACATAGGAAGCGCTGAAAGACTACGAGCTATCAAGGTGTCATTGTAAGTATCTCGGAGATTTCCATTTCACTGCCTTTCTGCCGCTCCATTGCTTTCAGCCTGTTGCTGATAATGCTAGATTGCCGCCATATTGTCTACTTGTCCCTCGTTACTAGGCTTGGAATTTGTGGAAATTATATAAATGTTACACTGTAATATTTTAAACTGATTTGAGAGAGAGAGCTGAAAATTTAAGACAACATATGATGTCATTGTTTGAGTACGTACTTAGAACCTGGCCTCACCTTCTGCATAATCTCTGGGAAATCGAATTTACCCAGATGGGCAGCTAACAGCCGGAGACACTGCGGGTTGACTCTTGTCAGGAAAACTTCTAATTGAATAATACGGTTTATAACCTGCGTATGTTGTTTCTTCTCTCCTTCCCAGATCTGTGACTGCTACACATTTTTTATTCATTTTTGGGTAATTTTTATCATTCTATTTCTTATAAATGAGAGAGCTAGGACCAGTCCGATTCTTAACTCCAGCCAAAGTGTGGCTATTATTCAGGCAAAGCCTGAATAGGTCTTTGGGGATCAGGAAAAGTGGGGTACCCAAAGGGGGAATGTCAAAGGTATGCTGGCTGTAGCCAAAGGGAGGACTCTTTGAAAATACTTGGCACTCTGTCCCCAAATGGATGAGGCCTCTGCCATCAGCGTTATGTGTATTCTCATGGTCCCTGGATTATAAGAACAACTTTGGCAGTGGATAAGTCATGGGCAGTATTATGAATAATTAAAAGGAAAAATCTGTAAGTAAGAGATGACAATGTGGGGAGCTCGGACAATGTGGAGAGCAGGCTACTGCTGTCCGTCCTCCACCGAATTAACCGAATGACCCTCTGTTGGCCACCGACAATGGCTGTCAGTGTCCTTTTCTTCTGCCCCCGGCTTCCCATATATATTTAATACATTTCTGCGGTCAAGATAGTTGGAGAGATGTGAACTGCTCTTCTCCTTCATTAGAAAAGCAAAGAAAATAATTGAATAACAAAGTAGTTAAACAAAACTTGAAATTGGCTGATGGCCATTGCAGGGATAACGTGTTCGCTACTTTTAAAAAGCTCAATCTAGAGGCAGAGACGCAGACCCGACTGGACCTCTTCTTGGGGCTTCGGGTCTCTGCTTCTCAAGGGCAATCTTCCCAGTCAAATGCTCAGTCTGCGGAAGAGTCCCCTCTGTCCATGTTCGAACCCGAGCACCAGCAGGGCCGTGTCTGCTGCTCTGGTCATTTTGGAGCCTGGGGTCCTGTGGGTGAGGCCACGCCCTCCCAGCCTCACTCAAAGTGGTAGCCGCCTGAGCACCTGGATGGAGGGAGGTGAAATTTCAGGAGGAGGCACCCCCTTGGTTCTGGCTCTGAATCTCAGCTCCGACAGAGACGGCTCCTGCAGGAAACTTCCGGGGGGGCTCCCGGGCCCTGGCTCCGTGCTTGCAGAGCTCTGTCTGGTCGGAATCCTGCCCCGGAGACTCCCCTTACTCCTGACGTCCCCTCGGGTATTTTCCATTCGCTGACCGCTGCCCTGCTCCTTAGCTGTGCACTGTACTGTCCTGCTGTGCTCTGACAGAGCCCTGGTCTGTCCCTGACGTCTGTCCTTCCCTGCTGCAGTGTTTCCTGTACGGCTTTCCTGCGGTCTGGTTCCGGACCTCGAACAAGACCGGGGCCCAAGGTCCATGGTCAGCGTCTCTGACCTCTCCCTCCCTCCCTCCCTCCTCAACGCAACGGTCAAAGGACAGAAATGGCCAAACCACGCTTCACCACCATGACGCACGCTCCTGGGAGCACCACTTCCTGTCCTTGTGGGGGCTCCCCACCCCCACCCATGGACACGTGGCCTGAAGCCACAGCTCAGGAGTATGGCTGCTGCTTCGGCCTTTTTTGTTTTGTTTTGTGTTCCGCTTTGTTCTGTCTTCTGTTCCTGAGAGTTAAATAGCAAAAGGGAAATGAGCATCCAGCTCAGTCCTTCGTGCTGGATTTACGTGCTGGTCACACACACCCAGGAGGCATTCTAGATGCACGAGTTCGCAGCCGCTCTACCCGACCCGACTCCAAGCCTTTAATTCTGCAGCACCTCTGTTCCACGGCTCGGTTCACTTTGGGACTGCTCAGTCTCCGATTCCTAACAGCACAGGAGCAGAGACTAATCTTCCAAAGTGCTTCGGGCCCTTCCATCTACCAACGGCCACTCGCCGGTCCCTTCTCTGTTCTAGAATGATCTCTCACCCTGTCCACCCATCCATCTTAGTGTCTGGATTTGGAGATAGCTGTTTTGAGTGGCATTTTTGAAAGAATTGTAGAGTTTTTCAGAAAATTTCCATGAACTGATAAGCTCTCTGATAAATAGAATACTACCGTTTTTTTTTGTTGTTCTTGTTATTTTGAACTAATATTAGACTTACAGAAAATTATACAAATAGTTCAGAGTCCTGTTGGCCTGTCTCCCAGCCTCCTCTGCTGTGAACACCTGATGGGACCGTGCTATCAAAGCCAGGATGGTGACCGCGGGGCCATGCTACCCGCCGAAGCAGAGAGACGCCCGGCAGGCATCACGGTGGTGGTGTGGCCTGACCACAAGGCCTCGTTTCCATGGCGCTCCTGCCAAAAGTTCACGCCATCATTCCAACTCTGAGAAAACAGCAGATAACCCAAACTGTCCTGCAAATAATTAACTAGGACGCTTCAGATCCTTCAAGAACGTGAAAGGCCAGTGGATTTTCTCTGCTCGGGCCACCGTAACTAAGGGCCACGAACTGGGGGCTCAAATGACTGAAGTTTCTGTTCTCGAGGTTCTGAAGGCCGGAAGTGCAGGATGAAGGTGCTGGCAGGGTAGGTTTCCCCGGGGGCCTCCCTCCGGGGCGTGCAGACAGCTGTCTTCTCCCTGTGACCCCACGTGCCCTCGCTCCGTGAACACACGGTTCTGGTGGCTCTTTATGTCTCCTCCTCTGATAGACCTCGTCCACTTGGACCCGACATTCCCCCCCAGCATCATGGCCATTGTAGACACCCCATCTCCAAACCAGATCACCTTTTGAGGTGCCGGAAGTCAGGGTTTCAGCACACGAAATGGGAAGGGACACAGTGCAAGCAGTGACAGGTGTGAGTGGCGAGCCCAGCACGGGGCCCTAGCCTGGTATCTATAACACAGGAAGGCCATCAGCTGAAACACCGGCAAAATGCAAATTTTTATTTGTTAAAGTCAGTAACACTTGGACCCTGTCCCCTGTGTGTTTCTTAGAAAAACATATTAATGAGGAAAAAGGAGGCTAATATATTAGAGTCAGGTAACATTTTACACACGCTGACCTTATGAAGCTTAAAATGACTCGTGGTTGAACACATTTACAGAGAGACTTTTCAGAAGGGAAATGAAGAATTTCAGACATTTATAGAAACATTTAGTGGCTCTTTAAGAATGCACTTCTCAGAAAGTATTTATTACCATAAAATAGAATATATTATTACTAGTTAACAGCAAGATAAAATAGGGGCGCCTGGGTGGCTTAGTCGGTTAAGCGTCCGACTTTCGCTTAGGTCATGATCTCGCGGTTCGTGGGTTCGAGCCCCGCGTCGGGCTCTGTGCTGACTGCCAGCTCAGAGCCTGGAGCCTGTTTCAGTCTGTGACTCCCTCTCTCTCTGACCCTCCCCTGCTCATGCTGTCTCTCTCTCTCCTAGAAATAAATAAAAATATTAAAAAAAAAAGCAAGATAAAATACATCCCACATTCCACCTTGTAAAAAAAAGCAGAAACAAAACAAAACAAAAAAACAAGAAGAAGAAAGCCAGAGAAAAAATGGTTTGTACCCATAAATAGTTGCCCAAAGCTAGATATTGCATAAGGTTATGAGAATGCCAATAGCCCGGATGCTTAAAAATGCTTAGAAATGAAAGGAAGAGATGCTGGAGCATTATCGCAAATAGCGCTCTAGAAAAGTTGAAAGGAGCCGCTGCATTAACTGGAAGACAGAATTCTGGGTCACTGTCAAGTGCCCATAAACTATAGATGATAGGCAGCCCATGTTTTGTTAAATTGAAATAACTATTTTTCCTAATTACTAAAGTAATTAATATCCATTATAAATGAAAACCATGAGCAAACACAGAAACGTATATAAGAAGAAATACCCTTGATCCTGAAACCTGCAGATTATCTGCGTAAGCCCTAAATCACACCACGTTTCCTTCAGACTTTTTGTTCTGCCTGCACTTACACATTGTATTAAAATGACATCACACTATTTCGTAGCTTTTAATATCATAATATGCTATGAGGAGGTATCCACGTCAGTAAGTAAAGATCTTCACTTTTATTTTTGAAGATAGGGGATGCCATTATCACGCCATAGCACGCCTTATGTAACCAGATACCTATTTCTGGATAGCACAGTTATTTCTAGCTTGTCACTATTACAAACATGGCTAAGATGACTCCTTAGGTCAGAACTTTTGCACGTTTGTCCGGTGGTTTGGGGGTGGGGGGTGAGCTCTGAGAAATGGAGTTGTGGGTGGGTTTGCAAATTTTACGGCTTTGGAAAAAATGTTGCCAGATTTCTCTCCGGAGAGCTTGTAGCGGTTGGTGTTCTCGCCAAGGGTGTGCCTGCACTGTCTTTCCGGTCCGTTCACCATAGCGGATAAGGCCGTTCCTGACATCCTTGCTGAAGCGATAGGCAGAAGGTGCTCTCTGTGTACCAGAATTTCAGTTCGGTTTCTAGTGGATAGCGATTCCTTTATGTGTCCCATTGAGGTTGACATCTCTTCTTGCGGGTTGTGTGGGGAGGTGGTTTTTCTATTCCATCAGGGCGTCTGCTAGGTATTGGGAGTGTTAACCTTTAGGGTGTCAGATGGTTTACATGTTCATTCTTTCCCCGGTTTGTTGAGTGACCTGAGTCAGCCAGGCACTTCCAATTCGTGCGAGTGAGACTTCTCTTTCGTTCCTGCAAAACTTGCTGCGAGTACTTGGTCAGCTAGACAATGGCTCCTCGACCGCGGAGCCCTGGGAACAGAAGAGACGCGTATAGGCCAGGGCTTTGTGGGGGGACAAGCCCAGGACCCAGGTCTCCAAGCTGGCTTGGGGTTGCCCTGTCACACGCATGGGGTGCGGACAGCGGCCCCGAGTGTGTAATTCAGCCTCCCTGCCCCCAGCTTCCCGTCGCACCTGCGGTGGTGGCCGAGCGGTCCCCTCCTGCACACGGGGGCTACTGAATGGGACGGGGGTCTGCAATCTGCAACCCATTAACGTGAGTTTCCTTTCCCCACCTCACTTAAGGACAATAAAAATAAGCTGCAAAAACCAGATGAAAATCACAAGATTCGGTCAAATCCAGTCATCCTGCACGGTGTGGTGGCGGGAGGCGGGCCAAGAAAGTGCCTGTTTTCTTTTCAGTGCTGTGGAATGCTTCTTGCCAGAGGCCCGGGGGGGCGGCCTTCATGTCAGCTTCCTGACGAGGTGGCCCAGCGGGCCTGACATGACCTTCATCGCAGAGAGGGTCTCGGGGACACAGGCGCGTCTCCGCGACGGGAGGGGGCGGGAGGAGGCGAGTCCCGCGCCGCGGCGCAGGCGGCCCGGCTCCGACGGGCCCACAGCTGTGCGCTTCCTGCCCGCAGCAGCCTCCAGCCGCTGCCGGGGGCACTTGGGGCCCTGATGTCGAAGTCTGCATGCTAATTGTCAGGGAAAGGAAACAGGACTCTCGCTGTTCAAAACCAAAGAGCCATGGAGAATTTGACGTTAGAATTTGATCAAAAAAGACTTTCTTCGCGACGGAGTGTGTTTCCTCAAAATAATAAAAGTGTAGACTCCCCAGTGTCTCCGGCAGTCTAGACTGAGGGAGGCTGTGTCCGCTGGAGATCACCGTGGCCCGCGCGTACGTGTCACCTTGCATTACCGCACCAGCCCTGTGGATGAGCCCAAGTCCTTGCTCTGAGACTGAGTGGGAACCAGAGCCGCCGGCCGACAGGGCTGGCTCCGCAGCGCCTCTGTGCCCTCAGCCCCTCATGCCCTCCGGGGGTCCAGCCGTGGGCCAGCCCCTCCCCCCCGAACGCCCTTCTTCTCCTACAGCGCCCCCACATCCATGCTGCTCAGGGCTCCTGCGGTTTTGTAAATCTGAGATTATAGTGCCTGTTTCCCCAGCAGGCGAAGTTGGGTATCTTTGTTCCCGTATTTTTGGATACTTGGAGGGTGTCGTCGGCCACATTGCTTTGGTTGAATGTCCTTCTTATCAGGAGAGGGCACCGATCTGATAGGAGGGGACTCTGGCCCACCCATCGGAGCCACGTGTCCTGGGTATCGATCGGCCGTCCTGCTGACCAGCCCTTACCCACGGTCCTGGTTGGGGCCCCTGCGGTGGAGTCTTCACCTGACGCATGGGGCTGGATTTGGGGACAGGCCGGGAGTGGCCAGATTTAGACAGGCGGTGCCCTGGGCCGGCCAGCGTAGAGCCCCTCGAAGCAGCCTCCTTATGAGTCTCTGCCCGGCCCCGGGGTGAGAAAGATCAGAGACGATCTCCAAGCTGGCAGCTCGCCAGGTCCCACCTTCAGGGCACCTGCTCGGGGAGCTCTGCTTCGCAGATGTGCTGCTTAGGGAGGAAAATGTGCAGCCTGAGATCTCAGCTGCTGAGCTGGTACCCTGCACCGGAGTGGGCGCCGCACGGGGGCTTGACCACGTGGGCCCCTCGCATGGGAGAGGTGCAGCCAAGCAGAGCGGGGAGCACCATGGGTGCATGTCAGATGACAGGGAGGAGGGTGTGGCACCCAGAACGCGGCCTGGCGCAGAAGGAAGGAAGGAGGAGAAAGCCCCCAGCACATGATACCCCAGACCCTAAACAGGGTTCAGAGATAAGCTTGGTCTCTTTCCCACTTTTCTTCCACTGGCCCCAAGGAACCCCCATCTCAACTCGTACAGCAAAGTTGCTCACGTCCCGCCAGCCAGCCAGGTCCTTGGAAGGGCTCTGTTCACAGTGCTCCTGCCGCGACCCCTCCCCGCGTGCATCCCCATCGCTCTGGCAGCGTCTGGTCGCATCTGGTAAAGCCACTTGCCTTGGAAGCCACACTCTGGAGTTGTGAAGAGCATCGGCCTGAAGGCCAAGGTCCAAGTCATGACGTTAATTTTCACAAGGCTAAGAGCCCACAGCCCCCTCTGCTCACCCGCTTGCGGCTGACCCGCAGTCATGGCTCCTGGACACCCCGCTGGGACCCCGACCCAACACCCAGTTCGCCAACAGGCTGGAGGCGTGCCCGGCTCTCGTGGCCGAGGGGAGAAAACAGCAGTTGGTGTGGGACGGAAAGTAGGGTCTTGGCGGCCTCGCGCTGGGAGTCTGGGGACCGCTGCCTCATCCGTGGCTCCGCACAGGCGCCGCCGGCTGAGCCGGAGCCCGTGTCCTCCTCGAAGGCTTTGCCGTGGTGGGCAAGGCTCCGGAGTAGAGCTGGTCTGCGTGACGGCCACTGTCCTGCTCGATTGGTAAGTCACTGTCCACTGCGAAATAAATAAAGAGGGCGCCCCCGTGTGTGCCACCCTCCTGGGCTCCCTGTGCCAAGTCCCCCCCAGATCCGACCTGTCAGGGGGAGACCTGCTTGCACAGCTCTCCCGGCCCTGAGTGGCCCTTGGGCCGGGCACCGAAAAGACATTTCCTGTGCTGTGTGGTGTAATAGGAGCTACAGATTTCACTCGAGCCGTGAGCTGCACGAGAGGAAATTGGAACGCCCAGAGACAGCGCGCGGTAATTAATCATCGTGCGAGGAAGCCTGTCAAGGGCCTTTCTGGGGCCGATACTGCTGTCAATTACAGTCAGCCCCACACCATCTGTAATTGTTTAAAATATCACCCGTACTGGGATCCGCGCTTTTAACACTTATGCTTCATTCACAGCTCCCAAAGAACACTCTGCAAAACGCGGTGCTCGGCCAGGAGGCTGTGCGGCTGTGTCAACCTCTAAACAAAATGTGAGCGTTAAGCAAAACCCTCGAGGTGTGAAATAAAATCCCAATAAGCGTCCTTCCATTTCAAGCTGATCGCAGCAGCAGGACTGGCTCTGGTCAAGAGTTAACCGGAGGTGAGCGGGTTGCCACATCTCAGTGCCGGGATTGCAAATTAAAGCAAGCGTTATGGGGCCAAAAACAAAAACAAAACAAAACAAAACACCAAAAAACAAAACACACCCACCGAAAATACACAGTCAGTCACATTCACCGGAAGTGATGCCGATGCATCTTTTCCGCCAGGAAGAGGGCATGTGAGTGCCGTGCGCGTGTCTGTGTGCTCGGGGGAGAACAGGGAGAGGAAGTGTGCAGGCGGGAGACCGCCGTGCGACACCAGCTAATTCAGCACCTGCAAGACTTAGGCTTTTCCAACTTTCTCTAAGTACATGGTTAGAGGAGTTTTGTTGACTTTACGAACCTATGAAATACAGAGACTCGCTTAGCTAGGAAACATTTCATAATTAGAGCAAAAAAGGAGGGGCAAATCTTAACAGAGTCATTCCAAATACTGTATGTAAATACCCTTCCCTCCCGCAATGCTCCCCTTTGAAGATGTCCAGGACCTTGTGACGGTCCTCCAGACAGCAAGTCTGCGGTGGGAACAGCTGGAGAGACCCCTGGGCCAGGCGAGTGGGGCCGATGCCACCTGGTGTGTCATGTGGACGTCACGGAGGGCTGGGTATGTGCAGTGAGGTCACCTCACCTCCACGGTCTTTCCTTTCAAACCCTAAACCCCAGGCTCATGGTGGCAAAATTTCAGTCAAATTCAAATTCAGGGACATTCTACAAAATATCTGACCAATATTCCTGAGATTGCCGAAGTCCTGAAAAACAAAGTTGGAGAAGTTGTCTTAGCAGAGCCTAAGGAGATACTAAATGTGCCAGGTGTCCCACGTCGGAGAAGGGACAGTGGCGGGAAATGTCTGAAATCCACATGGAGCCTGCTCTCAGCTAATAGTGTGTCCACAGTGGTGATTTCTTACTTTTGGCAAATATATCCTTGTGATGTAAGCTGGGGCTTGCAGGGGAAGCTGGGTAAAGGATGCGTGGGAACTCCCCGAGCTCTCTTTGCAACTTTTCTGTAAACCTAAAATTACCCCAAAATGGATAAGTTTAAAGAGCAAGATAAAAAGAGTGTTCTTCTCCGACGGAGTCAGTACACATGCAGAGGCTCCCTGCTCGTGTCTTCTTGCTGCTGGTGACGCGTGGCTCTCCTAGACTTCAGGCACCTTCTCAGACTGAAATAGGGGACACTGCATTCTTGTCTGGAGAATATTCTGGACTCCATGTCTTTTCTACTTGTAATAGTCTACAGAAATGTATGTCCACTTCGGAAAGTCTGAACGAAATGGACAGTGGAAAACTTCACTGTGTCTATTTTTCCTGTTGGAAAGTTACACAGGAGTTAATGACATTTTCTTTAAAGTTTATTTATTCTGAGGGGGCGGTAATAAGAGAGGAGGGGCAGAGAGAGAGGGAGAGAGAATCCCAAGTGGGGTCTGTACTGTTGGGGCAGAGCTTGAGGTGGGGCTCGATCTCACAAACCAGGAGATCATGACTTGAGCCGAAATCAAGAGTCGAGGCTTAACTGACTGAGCCACCCAGGCGCCCCTACGGTGTTTTCTTTAAATCAACATCTTTCTTATGTCTGAAATGCGTGTAGCCGGGGACCAGAGATCTTCCGTCAGACCTGTGCTTACAGCCCAGACAACCACAACTCACGTGTTTATGAACCTGCCAGAACTGCTTCAGTGGAGGCCGGGCGTCCTCCGTGGGGGTCCTTCGGCACCGTTCCCTTCACGTCACACAGATACGGTGGATTCAGACATCAGCGTGGTCACACATTGGTGGCTCGTGTGCATGGGGTCAGGTGACTTCCCCGCGGCTGTCCAGAAGTGTGTGGTGCCGAGAGCTTCTATCCCAGCGGGCTGACATGGCCGACCTTCCTTCTGAGCTCACTTTTCCTCTTGCCAAAATGAATATGGAAAGGGCGCCTGGGTGGCTTAGTCGGTCAAGCGTCCTACTTTCGCTCAGGTCATGATCTCGCGGTTCGTGGGTTCGAGCCCCGCGTCGGGCGCTGTGCTGACTGCCAGCTCGGAGCCTGGAGCCTGCTTCAGTCTGTGACTCCCTCTCTCTCTGACCCTCCCCTGCTCACACTCTCTCTCTCTTCTAGAAATAAATTTAAAAAAAAAAAAAACGAATATGGAAAAGCTAAGTGCCTTGAAGTCATTCCCGGGAATGTGGAGCCAAGGTTTCCACCCCCCTGAGGAACACAGATTCCAGGGGCACACAGCTCAGGTGAGTGCGCAGAGGTGCGTCTCTGGACTCTGCTTCTACGTGAGTTTTTCTCAGACTTGATCCGACTAAGCTCTGCCTGCCACATGCCTTTCTCTTCCTTTCTGGCCACCATCTCCCCCTTCTCCAAAGGAAGGTGCGTCCTGCCAGCTGGAACTGACCTTTGCTTGCTCCTCAGGGCCCCAGGGCACCAGGGCCCCAAACAAGAGGTCAAGGTTGGGAAGGGAAGTGGGTACAAGCACTTGCTCAAGTCTGGTGGTGCCCACGGCTGTGAATGCATCAGATCCGATGGAGGAATCAGTGTGTTTTCAGGTGATCATCAAGAATAATTTTGGATGGTAGATCATTATGCAAGTTTTGATCTGTAATCCCGGGTTTTAGAAAAAGAACTGCAATTTAATACCAACATTTCTTCTACTGCCATCTATTTGCATGTGTCGTCAATGACCACAACAAAAGGAATACATTTGAAACCTATTTAATTCTGGAAATAAGTAATATTATCTGTGTACATCCATATTCTTTAAAGATTCATTTCCAATAACTTTTTATACTTAATGACTTCTAAGTGTACAATTATTTTTTATTGCTCTGCTCAGTTTTTCATGAATATTTCTAATGACAACTCCATCCAAAAGGAAAGATAACCCAAAAGTTCTATAAGAAAATACAATTTCAGTTTTATATAAAATGTCATTGCAAAGAAGAAAAGACTGAATGGTAATATAGCAGTAGACGAAATTAGGGCTGTAAATATAATGAAAACGAAAATTAAAGAAAAGGAAGATAAGCAATCTTTCTCAAGTGTTTAAAAAAAAGATTCTGTGTTGTTCAGTAGAGCAGGATGTCAGTGCAGCGACCGGGTTAGGATCTGAGGTTGTTCACGTGAGCCACGTGAGGGCAGGTGCCTCTCGGCATCATGCTTGAATTTCAAGATTGCTTGTGGGTTTTGAAAGTGATGATAATGGGCATCCGATCGGTGGAAAGAGCAATGTGACAATTTTAAGACGTTAACAATTGTAATTCACCAAAAATGACATATTCCGCAACTACTTAAATAGGATGGAAAAATGTAAATGGTGACGCAGAGATGTGGGGTGAGATCAGTGGTGAGATGGTGGCCCCAGGGGCCGTGTGTAAGGAAAGTTTGGGGGCACTGGTCCTGGAGGGACCTCGGCTGGCATGGGGGTGGGGGTCGCCGGGAGCTTTGGGTGTCCCAGCTCTCCGGGCTCTGGGGAGGGGGTCCCCGGGGGTAGACCCAGGTCCCCCGAGTCAGTGTCCTGGCAGCCCCATGTTGGGGGGCAGGTGGGGTGGGCACCGCCTCTGTGAGCGAGAGAGACGGCCCCGTGCAGACATGGAGGCAGGGGACACGCGTCCCGGGACCCCTCCCGTACTGAGTGTCTGAGACCCGGGCTGGCGATCAGCACGGCTTCTCCGGTGCTCGTCCCTCCTCCTATCCCGCCGGCATCCTGCAGCTTCCAGAAACTGTCAGAAACGCGGTTCTGGCACTGCTGGTGGGCTTCCGTGTTGCTCCCGAGACCGTTTATCAGGCCCCCCCACCTTCACTGGACTTTCACAGAAAGTGGGGGGACGGTTTCTCCTGGGCCCCCACACTTCCCCTCTCCCCCTTCTATCAGGAGAAGGGAAGGGGCCCAGATGTCCACTGACGGAAGACTGGATTAGGAAGATGCGGTGTGTACACACGCAATGGAACACCGCTCGGCCGTGAAAACGGATGAGACCCTGCCGTTTGCGACGATGCGGATGGAGCCGGAGTGCATGATGCTGAGGGAAATAAGTCAGGCAGAGAAAGGCAGGTACCTACAGCCTCACACGGGTGTGGAAGCCAAGGAAGACAACAGATGGACACAGGGGGAGGGAAGGGAGGTAAAAATCGAGAAGGAGACACACCATAAAATATCCTTAAATACAGAGAACAAACTGAGGATTGCTGGGGGGGGGGTGCGGGGGNCTAGATGGGGGATGGGCCCTGAGGAGGGCACTTTCGGGCTGAGCACTGCGGGTCGTATGCAAGTGATGCATCGCTAAATTCTACTCCTGAAAACGTCATTACCCTGTATGTTAACTAACTTGGACTTAAATAAGATAAAAAGTAAATAAAAATAAAAATAAATTTTAAAAATTAAGAAAAAGAAAAGCTTTTATTTATTTTGCTGTCATCATTATTAACAGCAACGTGACTTCCGGGCCACTTGGCGCGGGGTCTCGAGTTCTGGAGGGAGGCAGCGTGGAAACGGAGAGCCGGGCCGTTTTGTTCTGGGGTCCAGAGCCCTGAGGGTGGGGTCTGCCGGGACCAGGGCCCCCGTGCACCCCTGCTGGCCCCACCCGCCAGATGCGGGCGAGGGGCCGGGCAGCGAGCGCACCCGGGCCTGACGACCGGAGGCCCCACATCGCCGCTACGACACCCTGCTTGTCGTTGGAGCCGCGGCGCTGCCCCGGGCTGCGCGGGGCTGACGCGGCTTCCTGGCTCCCCGCGGCCCTGCTGTGTGCACACAACACGGTCCCCTACTGGTGGTGGCCTTGGGAGGGAAACTAAGCATTCTGACATTTTATCCTTGTAAACCAAGCAGCCCCAAGCAGGGCCACTGTGGTGGCCGCTCGGGAAGGCTCTCTGGGGGGTGTGGGGGTCCGGGTGGCTGTGCTCGAGGCAACATTTGAGGAGGGAGGGAAAGGCCAGGCAGGGTCTGTTGAGGGCTGAGGACTGGGTGCACAGCCCCGCAGGCAGGCCCCGGGGCTGGGGACAAGTGTGGGTGCCTTCAGGGCTGAGCGAGCAGCACCCAGCCGGACCCCCACGGGAGCAAAGGACCCCCTGCTCACACGGTCACTCAGAGGGCCAGGCCGGGGCACCCCAGCGCCCCATGCAGGCTGCTAGCACCCCCCCAGCAAGGCCCAGGCCACCCCCAGTCTTCCGCAAACCCGGAATGTGCCCGCACAGCCAGAACGAAGGGAGTTTTCTGAGTCTGACGCATGGACGCCGTAACTGGATGTGATGGCATAATTCTGGGGCTCTTCCCCTGGCGCCACGGACCCCCGGAGTCCCCGTGGCACTTGACAGAGCTGCTCGTGGACGCAGCCGCCCGGACAGGTGCTGAAGGCGCACTCGCGGGCGAATGGGCTCATCCCAGGGACCTGCCTGTGTGCCCGCCCACGACCGATCATGAGGATCGATCCCTTCCCCAGGCCCGCCAACCATTTCCCAGCACGCATGAAAAGCTCTCTTAAACGTGGCCTGACATGGAATATAATTTCATTTTACATTTCAATTTTAAACCTAGTAAACTGACAAGAAATTTTTCTCTTTTCAAAATATGAACAGCAAGTAGCTTCTGGTCAATAAAAGAATATCATCAATCAATAGTCACAGAATATTCACCCTCGATGGCTTGCAGATGGAAGGGACAGAAAGTGTGCAAACTTGTAACCAGCAAAGGGAACATGGGCAGTGTAGACCCCTCCCTTTGTGTGTACAGGGGCTCCCAGGAGGCCCGTTTCCCAGATGTCCCTGGAGGAGGGCGTGTCCATCTTCTCTCGAGTGTGACTGTAATGTGCCCGTGGCCTCCATCCCACGGCCACCAGTGCTCTTGCTGTGATGCCCACATGCTCGGTCCCGTCTTCCGTAGCGGTGCTGAGACTCCACGGGCAGGCACCTCTGCCTTCACGCTCCAGGAGCCCCTGAGGCCCCCTGCAGGCCCGCCCCCTCCCCATCCGGCCATGGGCCTGGTGATGGGGCCCCTCTGAGGACACTGCGGAGCCACAAAGCATTGGATTCCACCCCGCATGTCCGTGTAAGTGCATGTTTGCGTGTGTTTATGCTTCAGACATCAGATGGACATATTTCTTGAGATAAAACAACGCAGATTATGCAAAAACACCTAAAAACCAATACAAGACTTCCTAACGGGGACACCACTCATGATAACCAACACTGCGTGCCCACCTTTTGGCTCATAACTGTCAAAATGTTTAGTATCAAACCAGCCTCCTGTGGCTTAGCATTGACCATGGCTCTGCCATCCCTCCATTTTAGGCCCCAGAGCAGAGGGGTGGCGGGGGGCGGCCCTCGGGGAGCTGGGCCGAGGCTGAGCCGGCCGGCCGGGGTGAGGGGGCCCCCATCTGATTCCGCAGGCAGGTGCACCTGTCGGTCTTCGTGGTCTGGTTTTCTAGTCTCCTGACCACCCAAGGATGTGTCAGGAAGATGAGCCCCAGGAGGGAGCAGACTCTTAGGATGCGGGAACCTCTAGAGGCCATGCCGCCAGCAGGCCGCCGGTCGGTGGGGACCCTACTCCCATTTTGCACAGACTGGCAGGGCTGACGCTGAGGTGGGGGGCAGTCTCGCCCAGCCCGCGAGCAAGCCCATCTCACAGGAACGACCCGTGAGGATGAACGGGCCCGTGTTGAAAGCCTTTTGATCTTCAGGAAAGATGGTTGCCAGATGGAGAAACAGCACCGTTTGAATACAGCAAATACCCACTTAAAATCATCTTCATCTTGTTCAACTTTTCCCTGCAACTCTGTATTAGGGGAGAAATTTATCATAGCTCTGATGTGGGGGGAAGCTTTTAAGGGAAGGAGCTCACCTTCCTCGGGATGTCAGGCAGGCAGGCGTGCAATTTAAGGCTCTTGTCACTCAGTCAAAAGGACTCACATCTACCAGGGGGTGATAAAACACATAAGGAACAAATTTATGGAAAAAATTCACCGATTGATCTGTTTATTACTGAGATACGGAGAAAAGAGAGAAACAGCTTTTGAAAATCTTCTTCCCACATTTTTGCAACCTGGCCGTCCCGGCCCTATGCAGGAGCCTTTCTTCTCTTGGTCTCCTGGCTGAGCCTAAACGGAGTCTCCGAGATGTGGCCGATGATAAGGAAAATACATCTGAAAAACATATTTTTAAGTTTCTACCCCACACTGGAATGACTTGTGTCCAGAGATACAGATGAAGGTTCAGGAAGACACGTTTGTACGATGTAGACATAACTGACAGACTACATACGTCACGTGCCCACTGGGGAACATGTAAACTTAACTCAGGGAGAGACTTAATGACATTTTAATCAAATATGTTAATTTTTATTTATTTTATTATTATGTTTTTAATTTTTGAGGTGGAGATACAACGTGAGCAGGGGAGGGGCAGAGAGAGAGGGAGACAGAAACTGAAGCAGCTCCAGGCTCTGAGCTGTCAGCACAAAGCCTGATGCGGGGCTCGAACCCACAAACTGTGAGATCATGACCTGAGCTGAAGTCGGATGCTCAACTGACTGAGCCGCCCAGGCGCCCCCAAATATCTTAATCTTTCAATGAAAGCTTTTAGGTAAAACTTCTTTTTTTTTAAATATTTTTATTTATTTCTAGGGGAGAGAGAGAGAGACAGCATGAGCAGGGGAGGGTCAGAGGGGGGGGGAGACACAGACTCTGAAATAGGCTCCAGGCTCTGAGCTGGCAGTCAGCACAGAGCCCGACGCGGGGCTCGAACCCACGAACCACGAGATCATGACCTAAACGAAAGTCAGACGCTCAACCGACTAAGCCACCCAGGCGCCCCTAGGTAAAACTTCTAAATTGGTATTGAAGCATCTCTCTTGAAGAATTTATCTCCACGCTAACAAACAGGAAGTTTAAAATTCATCTTGGGGGGACAGAGTATGGGCCCAAAGCAGTAGAATCTGATGAGCCTGCTGTAGTGACAAGTCCGTGTTTACACTTCCCCGTCGCACTGAGCAAACACCAGCAATTTGCCGCTTGTGTGCATTTTTCTGGCATGATGCGCAGTGCTCATGCATACATCCCCAGTCCCGCAAAGTGCTCCCGTGAAGCTCAGTGCCCAGGCTTCAGGCGTGTTGAAAACGTTGCAGTTTAGGATGCACTAAAAATAGAGCCACCTCCGTGGGTGTAGACACACGTGTGCTGGGCGGATACTCAAGCGGCAGCTTCCAGGGACGTCCCGGTGACCTCCACCGGCTGTCACTTCATGCCTGCTGTCTGCTCGTCAGTGGCTTTCGACTCCTGAGTCAGAACTGGGTAATCTTCCCAGTCTGGCCTTGTTGGAGAAATAAGAATGATATTCACTGAGAATGCCAGTTTAGAGTATTTAAATCAAAATTAGGCAAGAAATTAATTCCATTTCCCTCCCTTCCAGACGTTTGAAAGAAAACCTCAGATTCGGGAATGTGGGACAGATTCCTTTGTAGGCAGCAGGCTTTGGACTCGAGATCCCAGGTTAAACATTGGCAACAATAACCCTTAATCCTTAACAGTTTGACATGCGTGATCAAGAGAGCTCGTTCTGTGTGAAAATATCGTACTGGGACTCAAAATAACAGGCGGCCAATAATCTGGGCGTATTACATTTGCTGGGCATTTTTCTGGACGTAAGTGAGACTGACTGCTACCATCACCAAAAGCGAGATTTAAAAGTATTAATTCATCAAGTATAAAAATCGGGCCTTGGAAGACAGTTCCTTTTCTTCTCAACTTTTCCTTGGTTTTAGGATCAGAATCAAATCCTCTGTGGATGACATCACAGATCGCGATCACAACAGCCACAGGACTGACTCCGCCACACTGCCACCACCTCCAGCCCAGTGTCCACAGGTGCTTGGCCACCTCAGCCACTGTACAGGGCACAAGCCCGCCCCCGGCCCCTGAAACCAGCCCCCCACTGTCTCCTTGCTGGCACCCCACAGCTGCCACGTGGGGACCCACTCGTGCCTGCAGCACAGCCTCATCCGAGAGCAATACCGCCTCTTAGTGATGTTGCGCCCAGTGCGCATGCGCTTTCCCCTCGAGGTCATCGCCATCCCCTCGGTCGTTGAGGTGGTAAAGTGCTCAAGCAGGAAGTAGCCACACCCAAAGCACCTGAGCCCTGGGCCGCCTGGCTGGCACCTCCCTCTCTCTGCAGGGAAGTAGTTGATACAGAACGTCTCCAGCACCCTTTGCTGGCTCTGCCCAGGAGATGGAGGGACATTCAGAGGGACAGGGAGGAGTCAGGGCAGGCCTCACGCACTTTCCTGAAGTGGCCACTGCCATAGGGTACGTGGGCTCTGGCCCGAGTGCACCTCTCCTGGCCCGGGGCGGTGGACCCCTCTGCAGACCACAGCCTCTGCGTCCACACACAGGGTCCTTCTGAGAAGAACCCAGAGTCCAGGGCTGAGGGTGCTGCCCCGATGGCTTCCCAGGCCCGCCAACAACCCAGGTGGGTAAAAATCAGACACCGCGTCACCAAACAAGAGAGTGCTTTCTTTCTTTCCTCTTTCTAACTGTAACCTAAACTACATGGGCTTTAAGACCCGAAAACCCAGAGCCAGAGCGCTTTGACGTCCCCATCAGTGCCCGAGGGACCCTGGCTCCAGGGCGGCCACAGAGTCTCTGCAGCGACCTTCCAGATGAGGACAGTCCTTTCCATCACCACGGGGCAGGGGCCAACTGCTCGTGCCCTCCCGGAGCCCATCGGGGCTGGGGCACCAGACTCTCCTTCCTTCCTAAAGTGAGGACCAGCCTGCAGCCCCTCTGGAAAACAGTGTGGAGGTTCCTCAGGAAACTAACACTAGAACTCCCCTAGGACCCAGCAACAGCACTGCTAGGAATTTACCCAAGGGATACAGGAGTGCTGATGCACAGGGGCACATGTACCCCAATGTTCATAGCAGCACTCTCCACAATAGCCAAAACATGGAAAGAGCCTAAGTGTCCATCAACAGATGAATGGATCAAGAAGGCGTGGTTTATCTATACCATGGAATACTACACGGCAATGAGAAACAATGAAATCTGGCCTGTGTAGCAACATGGATGGGACCTTGAGGGTGTTATGCTGAG
>NW_027551559.1:9724590-9762128 GCF_008692635.1 Crocuta crocuta
GTGAGCAGGGGAGGGTCAGAGAGAGAGGCAGACACAGATTCCAAAATTGGCTCCAGGCTCTGAGCTGGCAGTCAGCACAGAGCCCGACGCGGGGCTCGAACCCACAAACCGCGAGATCATGACCTAAGCGAAAGTCGGACGCTTAGCCGACTAAGCCACCCAGGCGCCCCATGATCAATGCATTTTAAACTGTCTTCTTCAAGGCGCTTGGGGCTTCAATTGGTTAAAGGTCTGATTCTCTTTTTTTTTTTTAATTTTTAAAGTTTTCCTTTATTTTTGAGAGAGAGCGAGGGGGGGGAGAGAGAGAGAGAGAGAGAGAGAGAGAGCGAGCATGAGTGGGGGAGGGGCAGTGAGCGAGGGAGACACTGAATCCAAAGGAGGCTCTAAGCTCTGAGGCTGTCAGCACAGAGTCAGACCCGGGAGCCAAACTCACAGGCCCTGAGATCTTACCTGAGCTGAAGTCAGAGGCTCAACTGACTGAGCCACCCGGCGCCCCAAGTGTCTGATTATTGATTTCGGCTCAAGTCATGATCTCCCAGTTTGTGGGATTGAGCCCCACACCAGACTCTGCACTGATAGCACGGAGCCTGCTTGCGATTCCCTCGCTCTCTCTTTTTCTCTCTCTTAAACTAAATAAATAAACATTACAATAAATAAAAACAAACCTTCATACTAAATATCTGCGTGGTGCATTGTGCCAGGAAATAAAGGCACTGTGATGACTGAGACACCCTGTCTGCACTCAAGAGCCCACAGCCAACGGGCGGTCAGGAACACAGCAGCGTGACAGAGGTGTGCCCAGAGCTGGGGGTGTGCACATCTGGGAGGGCACAGAGATGTTTGTGCGCGTGGAAGACAGAGACAGGAGAGAAAAATAAGCAGGCACAAGGCTTCACCTACGTCAGAGCAAAGGTTGGGTAAGTTCCATTTCTGCATTTGTAAGAATGCATTAAGGCAGTGCCACAAAATAAGCAACTGGAATACCAGTGATAGCTCTGGGGGAAAAAAGGTTTAAAATATTTTAACAGAATCCATCCTTAAGGCTATTAAAACGTGTCACTGATGCATGAAAAACACAACTGTTATTTCTTTACACCATCCTTCACCTCACTGTGAATTCATTTAAGCCCAATGACAAGGCAGTGCACATAAATATATATTTCGGGTCTGTCTCCATAGGAATACGTGTGCATGTGTGTGCGGGGAGGGTGTACCCACCAGGGTGTGAGAGATTGTCTAACCTGGTGACCCATTCCAGTCCCAAGGATTCCTGTGGAAACTGTGCATGCCTGGTAATTATTATTCCAACCCTATTAGCATAATGATAGCCTTCTTCCCTGGCACTGCATTTTTATCCACAATCTCCCAGAGGTCTTTAAGCTTGTTAATAATCATTACAGATAGCCAATGAAGTGAATCACAGCTAAAATGAACTCACCTGAACTAAAGAGATTAACCCTACTCAAGCCTGAAGTGCCCATAAGTATTCATCAACAGTCTCTTCCTATCAGCAAATAAAAAATAAAGAGCGTTGCAGGGAAATTACCTCGCGTGGGAACACATATTTTTGCTTCAGTGAGTGACTTCTTCCAAGTGGCTCCATCTTTAATTAGCATCACCAGATACATTTGAGTCATTTTTGGCATGCAGTATTCCCACTGATGCGATGGGGTGTTTCTTGATGCCTCAGCATTTTCCAAGAGGCTAAGATATATCTGTCAGCCAATATGACGCTACACGAGACAGATATTCTAGCGACGGGTCATCCAAAGAAGATCGACCTCTTCTTAGAGGTAACAAAGTCAGTTTGTTCCCTCTCAATCCCTCTCTCTCTCTCTCTCTCTCTCTCTCTCTCTGTCCTTCTATGATCCTGAATCAGATTTCGGTCAAGCACAAGGCTTGCTTCAGATTCTTTTGCCCCCAACCTGTTCTGGAGCCTGCCTGGCTCTCAGTCCCTCTCAGCTCCCTGTCACACGGAGGGGTGTAGACATCACTGCCCCTGAGAGTGGAGTGATCGGGCAGGGTCTGCTCCCAGGCCCGGGAGCAGAGACCAGCGGCGGGTTGATCCGTCCTGACAACCCCCACGGCGCCATCCCTCTCGCCGGCTGGTCATCCTTCCTGGTTCGTTCGGCCCCTCAAGAATAAAGCTTTCAAAATCCATCCAAGTTTGATTCTATTCCTTAATCTTTAATTATGAAGAGCTCATCACAGTATCATAAACAGCCTTTCCAAAATTGTAGGAAATGGATGGTATTGATTGCATGTATTAGAAAAGCAGCACAGGTTGTTAGAGAAAATTTAGATGACACGTGAGGAAGAAGAGAGAGGGACAGAGACCAGGACAAGAAAAGATGACAGTAACTTGACCTCAGATCTCTTGCCGCACTGGGAAATCCCATTCCAGGCTCCGGCGTCTACACTGCAGTGTCTCCCTCCTCCGCGGACCCCCGTCCGTACAGAGAGCCGCAGGGGCACGGCGGTCACAAGCTGCCTTCCTAAGGAGTCCCGTACGAGGAGGGAGGGCCCGGTAAGGGTCTCCATTGTCCCCTTCTCTATATGGGCCATGTCCAGCGTCTCCATCGTGCTCAGAAGCTCCACGTCCCTCTCCCCCCCACACTCAGGACGTGGCTCAACCCAGGGAACCGACCACACACCACACTTCCGTTGTATCTCAAGTGGTCCAGAAGGTGGTAGCCTGTAAGCCGAGTCCACCATCTGCTGCCTCTCTGCCACCCTTAGTAACGGTCAGCAAGCGCGCCCGCCACCCCCACGCGTGCGCCCCGTGTGCCCAGACCCTCGTTAGGCCCCCAGTCTTTCATGCCTCACCTGTCCCTCCGCCTGTGAGGCTGCTGTGTCCCCATGACTTTGTGGCCCCTGTCCATTTATTGCCGATCAATCATTGTAGACTCTGAGTAGCCCTTTGCCTTTAGCATTTTCGTGATGATTTTGTAACACTCTACCTGGCTTCCCTTACAACACAGAATCACTTTGACCGTGGAAGTTCCCTTCTAGTGCGCATCCCTGAGGAACGTCACCATGTAGGCTCCAATATCACTGAGTTGGTGGCTAACTGGGGACAGATGTATGGCTGGACCTGAGGTGTCGTTCTAAACTTTCCTTATATCGTAGGACCTTCTAATAAGCTACCACATCACGTCTCCTGTGTGCGGCCGACGGGCTTATGGTTTGCAGGCGTCTGCCTGTGCAGGGGTCACCCCGCCTTCCATACTCACCCTCCTTACCTTATTTCAGGCTGGTTCCATGGTGTGACAGGACCGTTTTGATTTCAGATCCTAGCCTCTAAAAGGCCAGAATCTCTCCAAGTGAGAGACCACCTGCACACAAGAGCCCCCCCCGCCCCCGGCCGTACTCAGGGTGCCCGGGCAGAACTTCCGAATGTCCAGGAGGAGCCCTAGTGGGCGGGTCTATGCAGAGGCCCCACCCATATGTAGAGGCTGCCTGGTGTGCCCCAGACCTGCCCCTGGGCAGGACCCATCTGAGAAGCAGCAGGGAGTGCCCTGGGGAACCGTAAGAGGCTCAAAGTTTTGGCCTAATTATTCAAGACAAAAACCATTTGTCCTATTCATCTGGTAAGGAAGACAGAAACGTAACAGCAGTCAGGTGGGCATAGTTGTAGTGGCCAGGGACAGTGCCTTGGCAATTCCCTGATGGAGAAGGGCAGGTAAGGGCAGCCCTAGGCACACCGCAGACATTCATCGATCACGGCTCTGGCGGCGGGGACGTCCCAGATCCGCGTGCCGCAGACTCAGCGTCTGCTGGGGGCTGGCTTCTCCGTGTGCAGGTGGCCACCTTCCTGCTAGGCCTTCTGCACAGGCACACAGTCCTTCACTGCAGGTCGCCTGGCTGTCCTGGGCACAGCAGGCAGAGAGCTGGCCCAGGGCACCCGGACCCGCTGGCCCCTCTCTGTCCGGCGCGCTGGGTCCGGCGGCTCTGGCCAATCCCCTCTGTGGCCCACTAGGGACAGTTACTAATTGTTAAGACGCAGAGGCTCATCCATCAGCATCCCGTGTCTACAATTCTCCAGGGCTCATTCTATGCAGACATGAGTGCGGCTTTGTCCACATGAAATGTCAGCCATGCACCCCTGTCCCAGCCCATGTCATTCACACAGCCCCTCCCACGGGCGCCATTCACAAACCACACGGACGGTGACCTGCCTCTCCGAGCACATGCCCCAGGGAGGCTCCACAGCTTCCTTGGGAGAAAGTATGTGACCTTTTTCTAGTCAAGGTTTAAATGCCATCTTTTTAAACCTTAATGAGTCCTGAGATTTACATCTGAGATTCCCCAATACTTAAAAAATCTTTTATTTTTTGTTTCTTAAAAAAAATTTTAGAGTTTATTTATTTATTTATTTATTTATTTATTTATTTATTTATTTATTTTGAGAGAGAGAGAGAGAATGTGTGAATGGGTGAGGGGCGGAAAGAGAGGGAGACACAGAATCTGAAACAGGATCCAGGGTCTGAGCTGTCAGCACAGAGCCCAATGCAGGGCTTGAACTTGTGAACCACGAGATCATGACCTGAGCTGAAGTCGGCCTCTTAACTGACTGACCCACCCAGGCGTCCCTCAAACAAACTTTTAAAATGTCACTAACCCCTTTTCCCCTAATAAATCGTCCTTTCTTGGAGGGTAACAGGGTTGAACACCTGCACGGGGCTCGGGGCCCGGCCCCGCCCTGACTTACTCCTGGGGCTTCCGAGGCAGTGGATGTGCAGAAAGCAGGGAGCCCAGGCCTTGGGGCAGGTGCCCCGGGTGGGGGTGGGGCAGGACATCAATGCCCCTCAACCTCCTTTCATGGCTGCTGCCGGAGAAGCCACCCAAACGCTCATCTAACCAGGAGCAAATGCATCTTAAAACCTACCGTTTAGAGAAAACAAAACCAAGGTCTAGAGTGAAACCGCAATACTGACTTCACACTTGCTCTGAGAACTTGGCTCCTTCCTGCAAATGATGTTTTGGGGAACTTTTCTGATGTCAAGGAAACATTAAAAAGGAGAAAGTGGACTTTTTACCTAAGAAGCAAAGGGAATAACAGTCAGTTGCTGAAAGCCTTGTCCGCCGGGTGGTGCCTGCTCCCGACCTGTCCCGGGGGGCGCTTCTGGGCCGCTCACACCTAGGCAGCACGTGGCTGGCTGGAAACCGTCCCCCGAGGATGTGCAGGGGCCCAGGGGTGGAACCCCGGGAGGAAGCGCCAGCAAGGGGGCCCCCGGTGCCCAGAGGCTGGGGCTCTGAGCAGGGAAGGGGGAGTATGGGGTCAGGTTTAACCCAGTACATGTTCCCTCCCCTTGACATGGCGTTGCCCCCGGGGGCTCCCGTTGAGAGAACGTGCCAGGGCCGCCCTCCTGTCCCGGGCTCTCACATCCAGGACACTCCAGCTTCTTTAGCATCTCGCTGCAGTTTACAGACCAGTGAATGTCCAGTTGCAGGCGTGTGGACGCCTGTGACTGTCCAGTGACCACAGCCCGGGGTGTGTGCAGACACCGTCCCCCCAGGAGCAGCCCCCTCGCCCCTGCGGCCAGCGCCGCTCCCGCCCCAGCCCCTGCTCTCTGGCTGTCCTCACCACATGCTTGTTTGGCCAGGATGAGAGCACCGTCTATAAGGACACCAGGTCCGGTCCCTCAGGGAGAGACACGGTAGCATCTCAGCAGCTGCCCTGTCTGTCACCACGCAGGGTCCCTTGTGCGGATAACCGACGGTGTCCCTTCCTCCCCCGTGATGAGTGCTGGTGGTGTTAGTGCTCACTGGTTATGACGATGAGGCTTCTGCGAACACCCCTACACAAGTTACTGCTATTTCTCTTTAGTAAATGCCTCGGAGTGAAGTTGTTTGGTCATTGTAGAGAGGTGCGTTTAACAACAAATAATAATAAAATAAAATACATAAAACATTCCAAAATGATTAAACTAGTTTATACTCTTGGTGGTATTTGATAGCTCTTGTTACTTACACAGCACATCAGTATTTGCTGTTAGAAGCTTACATTTCAAAAATTGAAGTAGATATATGGGTGACAGATATAGATAAAGAGATTGAGGTAGTTACATAAATACATCCATAGATGATAGATGGCTAAATTATGATGGATGGATAGATGACGGATAGATCGATAGATAGATCGATCGATCGATCGATAGATAGATAGATAGATAGATAAAGGATAGATAGAGATGATAGAGAGAGAAAGGGAGAGATGATAGATAGATAATAGGTAGAGAGATAGATTGATACATATATAGATAGAAAATAGATGAGTCAATAGATAGGTAGGTAGATAGAATGATAGATTCATAGATATGGATAGATACTAAATGGATGAATGGATGGATGGATGGATAGATAATAGAGATAGAGAGATAGATGGATAGATAGATTGATTGGTTGATGATAGGTAGATTGATAGATAATAGATGGATAGAAAATAGATCAATAGATACATAGGTAGATAGGTGATAGACACATAGACATGGATAGATAGATAATAAATGGATGGATGGATGAATAAATGATAGACAGATAGATATAGATAGATGATAGATAGATAGATAGATAGATAGATAGATAGATAGATAGATAGATGTGGATAGATAGATGGTAGTCAAATAGACAACAGGGGACCAGAGAAGTATAAGCAGCACCCTGAAGAAGGCATTTGGGAACCTTATGTCTAATGACGACAGACTTAGCCAACTACGAATAAGGCGACTGAGGCGATCCATTTCCACTCTTCTGAGCGCACGGTCAGCCTTCCTCTGGATCTGCCGGAATCACAGCTGTCTGACTTCTCTCTGGGGGACACTTACCCCCACTTGCTCTTGCCCCGCAAATGCCGATGCGTTTTGTTAAATCTCCACTGACCCGCGGTCTTTTGCAGCACTATTCCTGCCTCCTGGGACCTGGCTGGACTTCCAGCCGTCTGTTTGCAGAGCACCTTGCACGATGTCTCAGGGGCCAGGGGTTGGCGCCCCCTGAGCCCCCACACTGAGGGTCCCCAGGCCGGAGCGCTCCTGCCCCGTCCTGCCCACCCCTCTCAGAGCTCAGCGGTGGAGGCACTTGTTCCTGTAGTTACACACCTACAGCGAAGTCCCTTTCTTTTATTCCACTCTTTGTGTCTGTTTGCTCCTCATAAATCCTGGGAAAATGCTCTCTGGATGCATCTCTTAACACTGTTGAAATATGAAAATATTTAAATGAGGTGGTTTAAGAACTTGGAAGCACAATTGTTAAAGAACGCTAATGAACACACCCGGAAGTGGAACCCATTATACTTTCAGACATTTTCTGAGTCATTTTGCCATTATTTTGCTGTGCGTACGGGTCCCGGATTGTTGCTGGGTGAAGTTCCCGTGCGGCTCCCAGGACCGCCTCCTCTGAGTCTGGTCCCATCTCCTCCGCCCTGATGCTCCTGCGAGCACCGTCTGAGGCCCTATCGCTGAGCAACTGAGGCCCCTCCCAGTGCCGTCCGTCAAGTGACCCCCCAGAGCTCATGGCCACCCCTCCAGAGCCAGTCCCCCAGCACCTACTCCAGAGTCCAGGGGCCACGGGGCAGCTCGGCAGCACCTGCTGCCTGGTGCTACTTCATCTTAAGTCTGACGACACACATCTGTCACTGATGGTGATGTTACCTCAGATTCTTTTCCAGTGAGTTACCCACTTCACATGAGCACACTGCCTTCTCTGGGCCTAGAACGTTCCCCATCTGACTCCTTGTCCTCCAGCTGTAGCCTCCAACATCGCTAGGCTTTTCCGAGCACAGTGTGGTGGCGGCCCATCCTTCGCGCCCACAGCGCCGGGTGCCCCTGCATCACAGCGGTCCCCTTCTTACCCCGGGCCCCGTGTGCCCGTCTTCAGAACAGCTGGCTGACACGTGGTCATTGCCCAACAAGTCTGTGATAAACAAGTGACATGGCTCAAATATAACCGAAAAAATGTGACTGAATTTTGACCAAGCTCCCCTGAGCCTGAGAGTTTCATCCCTGCAGCCTTGGAAGGGGGCTTCCTCCAAGGCCATGCACAGGTCCCGCTGGCCTGGGAATCAGCGAATCTCCTGGAATGAGGCCCCTGGCTCCTAGGAGCCAACCAAACAAGGNGCTGTAGCCTCCAACATCGCTAGGCTTTTCTGAGCACAGTGCGGTGGCGGCCCATCCTTCGCGCCCACAGCGCTGGGTGCCCCTGCATCACAGTGGTCCCCTTCTTACCCCTGGGCCCCGTGTGCCCGTCTTCAGAACAGCTGGCTGACACGTGGTCATTGCCCAACAAGTCTGTGATAAACAAGTGACATGGCTCAAATATAACCGAAAAAATGTGACTGAATTTTGACCAAGCTCCCCTGAGCCTGAGAGTTTCATCCCTGCAGCCTTGGAAGGGGGCTTCCTCCAAGGCCATGCACAGGTCCCGCTGGCCTGGGAATCAGCGAATCTCCTGGAATGAGGCCCCTGGCTCCTAGGAGCCAACCAAACAAGGTGTCTCCCACGTCAGAGCCACCAGGGGACATCCCAGTGAGAGAACTATGTGAAGACAAGTGACAGATGTGCATCCTCAGACTTAAGAACAATAAAGGGGGGGCGCCTGAGGGGCTCAGTCAGTTGGGCATCTGAGTCTTGATTTCAGCTCATGATTTGTGAGTTCAAGGCCCGCGTTGGGCTCTGTACTGACAGCTTGGGATTCTCTCTCTCTGCCCTGCCTTGCTCATGCACGTGCTCTCTCTCTTTCAAAGATAAATAAATAAACTTTAAAAAAAAACACAGAGAAACTGGTACCTTCACCACTGCCATGGTCAGAAAGCAAAAGCAGTTACTGTTTCGTAGCCCCTGCCCAGATGGTCAGTTTACACGCAGTGTTGCTCTTTCTTCAAATCTGCAAGCGAAAGTGCAGGCATCAGACACTCCCATCCTTTATTTACTTTTTTAAGTCTATTTATTTATTCTTAGGCAGGGAGGCAGGGGAGAGAGACGGAGAGAAGCTCAAGCAGGCTCCGCACTGTCAGCACAGAGCCCGACACAGGGTCCTAACCTGAGCCGAAATCGAGAGTTGGACACTCAAGCGACGGAGCCCCCCAGGCGCTGGACTCTCCCAACCCTTAGCTGAGCCCGCATGCTGCGGGGCTCCCGGCCGTCTCTTCAGCTCTCGGCAGAGGGGAGTGGTCCTCCCATGAGCCTCGCTGACGCCTCTTCACGGTGTGTGAACTGGAACCTCACCGTGTGCAGGCTCCGCGCAGACGGGCCTCCACGTGTTTGCACAGCCCGTGGGCCAGAACGAGCGTCCTGTGGATGTGGCGCCCGCTTCCTACTTTTCAGCGTTGCGGCTCCCGCCCAGGAGCCAGGGCTTGGCCATATGTGTGCAATAGATTCAGAGGTGTTGATCCACAGCGCGGATGAAAGGCTGAAGATCCGAGCCGTCATGAAACAGCAGCCCTCCGCTGCACCGCCGCCGCGTGCATCCTGACTCCGCGTGTCAAAGCACTTCCCGCGGACACGTTTCCCCACGTCAGGAAATGGCATCAAAGCCGGGCGACGTGTGTCTCTGCCGCCACTGCACAAACAGCTTGAGCTCAGTGATAAAGCTGTTGGAACTCCACTAACGCTTTCATTATTTCCTAAATCTTTGTTTTATTACCCGAGTCTTTGTTGGCAAAATAATAAGCTACCAAAAGCCTCTTTTCAGAGCGCGTAACAGCCTCCACTGTGGCCGGCCAGCCACACACTTGACTTCAACTCAAGCCTGTAGAAGGGGAGGCCGTCACACCAGAGGTGCGACCCCGCCCCGCCACGACCTCATTCCCTCGGGGGGAGAATGTCCGACGCTCGGTCCCTCTGAGCAGGCTGGTGGCGGGCAGAGCCCATGCTTCCCCATAGCCGGCTGGGGGCCCGGGCCTCAGGCGGGCCAGTATGTGATGTGGTGCACGCTCTTGCTTAGCCGCTGCGTGAACTGGGGACGCGGGAAGCATCCTGAGCCTTGGAATGCGGCTCAGCAGGTTTTTTCTGGAACAGGGCTGTGGATTTCCCAGCGGTTCGTCACTCTGGGGGCCTGGCCTGCACACCAACAAACCGTGAGCCTGTGGGATGACACGGGGTTACTGGGCCGGACATGCTGCTCTTGGCTGCCCGACCCCAAGGAAGGCTTTTCACTGTTGAGTGTGACATCAGCCCCCTCGTCCCCATCGGTGTCCCCAGTAAGCAAGTGTCTCCGGCCAGGCCGGGGCTTCTCGGTCCGGGGCCTCTGGGGCTGTGAGCCTGGCCAAGCCACAGCCTCTCTGCAGGTCCAAGGTGGCAGCGGCAGCCCCGCGTGGCCGTCAGGCATTCCCGGCCCTCAGCGGTCGGGCCTATTTCTCACACGTTGTTTTGAGCCCGTTAGTGATCGTGCACTGGTTTGTGACAGGACACCACAGAGACAGGGTCACAGAGGTCGCCCCGGTCCTTGGCAGGGGTGTGGCTCTGGGAGGAGGCTCCGCTGGGCACACCCCAGGGGGCTTTGAAAGTGAAGGGAGGCTCTGGAGCCTCAGGCCAGGCAGGGGGAGCAGGCCTCAGGGGCAGAGGCCAACAGGGAACCCATGACGTGCGTTCTTTCCTCCAACGCGGTGACGACGATCCCACGCGACCCACAGCCAGCCCACAGGGCACGGAGTGGGTGCAAGGACCACGGAGAGACACACCGGGCCCGTGCCTGCTGGAGAAGCGCAAAAGCCCTTTCCTCTCCCCCAAGAGAAAGCCTGTGTCCTGCTTCAGGACACCCACTGGGCCGCGCCCAGCCTGGGCCCGGGCTCCTCGTGACCCCGGCACGCGGGCGCTGGCTCTGCCCGGGCAACAGGTGTGGGTGACATTTGGGAGGACCTGCTCTCCCATCCCCTGCCTCACACCAGCCCTGACAGATAAGGACCCGTGTCTGATGTCACTCGCTGGCTGACTGTCACTTCAGGGACATTTTTCCAGGGCTGGGGCTTATCTTCAGCTGGAGCGCCGTAACGGGAGCCCGCTCACACTTCAGAGAAGAGGCCCCGGGTGGGGTGGCAGACGGGGTGGCAGCGGGGGACGCACATGGCTCAGCGCCACCTCCCAGACCTGCGACCACAATGTCCTCGGATGAGGCGCAGCTGTGCGGGACCCTGTTGGTAAGGGACGCCTGGGGGTGGACCCAGAACCCTCCATGCGCCAGCGGAACCCCACGTGTGTGAGCTTCCGGCACGCGCCCCTCGGGAGAGGCTGCTGGGGCCTCCCCGCTCCGGTCCTGCAGGGGCGGGGGTCACGGGCCATCGGAGAGGCCGCGGGGTGCACGGGCAGAGACACCGTCCCCGGGCAGTTAAACGTGGCTTTTCCAGCCATCTGCCCAGTAGGGACAAGGGACAGATGGGGCTGGAGTTGAGGGCTCTGTTAAATAGCCTCCGGGAATGGTCACTTGAAGGGGTCCTGGTGTGTGTGTGTGTGTGTGTGTGTGCGCGCGCGTGTGTGTGCGGGATGGGGGGGGATGACCTACAGCTCAGCACCTGCAGTGGGACCTGGAGACCCTCCGCTGTTGAAGAAATGGTCTCAGCCCTGCACCTTCTTCAGCCACCCCGTGTCCAGCCAGCTGCCGAGGTCCTTAAGGTGGGTGGTCTCAGGACGTGTCCAGCGCCCCCTTGGCGGGAGTACCGTGTCACAACGGGGTGCTGAGACATCTGGGCTGGGGACCTACATGGACCCTGCGCGTCTTCGGGGTGCCAGCAGCCAGAGAGATCCCGTGTCTCTGTCACGCCCTCCCGAACAAATCTGCCACTTGCTTCAGAGACTCCTCAAGGAAGCTTAAACGAATTTCCTGCGTCCTCCACTAAGAGACAGCAGCAAGGGAGATGGGCTTCCCGTGATCAAAGCTACACTTTGGAGTTGAGAAAATCGTTCTTCTCCAAAAACGCTCACTCGCTGATCCGGGAAAGCGCACCTGGCCCGCACCGCCCAGAGTTTGATCCCAGACACGGGTCGCACAGACACCTGGTTTGGGGGAATAACCTAAAACTCGACATGAGGGACAGAGGCTGGGGAAACATGGACTCTCTGTGACCTGCCGAGAGCCCGCCGTGGGCACGGGAAGCCACACGTGGGAATCCTGGGCCAATGGGGACTTCGATTCAAGCTTTGCCCCAGATCCCCATTTCTCACAAAGACCTGAAGGTGTCGAGTGGCCGCAGGAAGGCACACGTGACGAGGAGGTGGGAGTGCACCCTGGGCTCCCCGCTCTCTGTCCGTGCTCAGGACCACAGCGTCTGCAAGTGCGCCGGGTCCCACGGGCGGCCAGCAGCTGGCACGTGTCCATCAGAAGGCCGGCGACGTGCCCCGCGGGCCCTGCAGTGAAGTCCTGCGGCAGCACGACGTGGGCCATGCAGGTCCTTCTCTTTGACTCACCCGTGGACTTGTAGGCCCGCCCCCTGCGGTGCCTCCGGGGCGTCCCTGAGGACTCTCTGTCACCAGACAGCTCACGCATTGGCAGATGTGACACCAGACACAGTGATGAAAGCTCTGGCAGAACAGCCAGTCCAAATATCCATCCGAGGAGAACGGACCGACGGGCTGGCTTTCCACACCATGGTCGCTGAGGCACTAAACAGCGAGCAAGCTGTGTCCACGCAGCCACGTGCCCCCCACGCCCCCACGGACACTGTGCGTCGTGAGGGGAGCTGGACACGGAGGAGCCCTGTCCATCCCCCCTGCTTGGAGCTCCAGAGCAGGCCACCGGGGGCTCTGGTGACAGAAGTCAGGGTGTGCGTGCCCACGGGGTGGCTAGATGCCCGGCCCAGCGAGGACCCCACTCTCCTCCTCCCCAGGGGGCCTCCTGGGTGGCACTGTGGCTTCCCAGGGACACGTGGCTTTGACATCCTGGAGGACACATCACCTCCCCCACCCAGTCCCCATCTACCCCCCAAGCTTTCTGGGGGACAGAAATAGTGCACAGAATGCTCCGGTAGAGACGGGCTCGCCTCTGGAGCGGGCATCATGCCAGGCCCCGGCCCTGGCCCAGGAGCCCCAGGCTAAGACTCCACGTAGGACTCAGGTGCGCTCCTGGGCACGACTGGGTAGGGGTCTGTGTCACCGGGATTTGCCACTTGGTTTCCCTCTACTTTTCTATAGGATTTATGGGCTCCTTCCCGTCACATGACTCAAAGGTGCCATGGGCGGAGGGCAGGCGTCGGGGTGCCCACGGGACTCGCAGGCCTGGCCGTGCCCTCTGGCCCCGCGAAGCCCAGTCCGCGGCCGCTGGGGTGCAGGCGGGAAGGGGCCGGGCTGAGGCCCCCCTGCAGGCCCCGTGGCGCCCCCGGCACACGTGGCTGGGCCAGGAGCTCCTGCCTGGCCCCGTGGCCGCCGCTTTCTCACTAGTCCATGGTACGTCCTGCTCACTGGGTGCGTTTGCTTCCTTGGGGCTCCCGTGGGAGACCTGACCTTCTTCGTCTCTAAACTGTTAGATCTTTACAGGGTCTCTGTAAAGTCTTCCTTGCTCTTCGTTCCCCAACCTTAAATAAAGGGCAACATGGTGCTCAGGAGGCATCTGGAGCTGCTCACTTAGCAGGCGTGTGAGGGCGGCCCCGGCACCGGGTGCAAACACAAGGGTGGGGTCCCCCCCCCCCGTGCTGCCGTCGTGAAGGCCACGGCCATGCCAGGCACCGTTTCCTAAAGGGAAGGACCAGACCGTTGGGTGCAGAGTCCGCCCTCACGAACCGCTCTCCGTTTGCATCTGCGCATGGCATCTGCAGACGGGAGGCTGTCCCAGGACCAGGTGACCGCATGCCTGGGGTGGGGCCCCGGGTCCGTGTGGCTGTGGCCCCTTGCCCGCCCGGCCGCGGAGCCTCGGCACTGCCCCCAGAGTGGCCGGGCCTCTGGTCACCTGGGCCTCTCACTGGCCTCCGAGGCGGGACCTGACCCCTCGGGGCTTAAAGGGGCGCAGTTTGCCTCCTCGAGCCCAGAAAATCAGCACCTCCATGATCACTCGCTCGGAGGGGTGGCCCCGCAGCTGTCTAAATTTACAAGGTCACTCCCAGCCCCGCCTAAGCCCACCTTTTTAGGGGCCTCCCCGGGTCAGGTTTCAAGTAAGTGCACATTCCTTCGCTAACCCAAAGCAGCTCTGGGACTCGGCTCCCTCTGAGGATGGACGCTCAGTCACTTCCCTGCTCCGGGGGAGACTTCAAAGGGTGGCCGCGCCGAGCGCAGGCTGCCCTCCGCGCCCGCCCGGGTTGGACCGGCCGCCTATCAGGCAGCCCGTCTGGCCGGGCCCCGCGCAGCCTGGCCTCCCCTACCTTCCTGTCGCGCTTGTTAAACGTAATTAGTGTTTGCACCACGTCTGAACTTTGATTTGTTTCCAGGATGGAGATGTTGATATTCCTTCTGATGGAAGGAATATCCCACGTTATTGAGTTACCTCCCATTACGTTATTTTAAAGGAATGGGAATTCCTGGCTTTGAGAAAGAGAAGGCGGGGGGCCTCATAGTGACACGTGCGAGCTTGGCGTCCAGGAGCAGAGAGAGCCTCCGCACAGACTTCACCCCCTTCCCCCCGCCCCCTCTGCTTCAGGTACCAAAGAGAGGCCACGGCAGCGATTGAATGGTGGGTGGTACAAGTGTGACTCACGGGCGCGAGCGGCACCACAGCTCCCAGGGGAGGCATCCTTGCCATTAGTCCCATTTCAGAGGAGGAAACTGAGGCAGGAGGAGCTGGGTGCCTTGCCGTCAGCTCACCTTCCCAGGAACTGGGAGCTAGGACCCCAGTCCCACAGGATCTGCCCCTGCGAACCCCTGCTTGCTGCCTCTCCCGGGCTCAGGGACAGGTGAGCCTTTCCTCAGTGGTACACCTGAGAGAGCGGCTTATCACAGTGCACGGCACGCACCACCGTCCGTGGCCTCTAGCCTGCCCCCGTCCTGGTCCCTGGGGACAGCCCATGCCTTGTTCACTTCCCCGCAGAAAACAAGCACATGGTCGTTCCCAGCTGCACCGGCCAACGGCTTAGAAATGCGCCGGGACCAGATCGGGACCTGTGGGCAGAGGGAGAATTCACCCAGGGCCCTGGGGTGGGGGTGCTGCTGCTTCCCAGACTTGGACGCAGTGGTTGGGGATCCTGGGCCACGTCCCTGAAGCTCAGAGCTGAGGGAGGGAAGATGCAGTGCACAGCGAGGGCCTCCTCACCTCCTCACCTCCTCACCGGGACGACCACACGTGCCGGAAGCCAGGCCTACAGTGAGCTCATCAGTCCATTTCTGCCTACGCCAAACGGTTTAGAGTTTTGTCCAGCCGGCATGTTAAATCACTCCGTTTTTGCAAAGACAGACATGGAAATCTACTGTAGCTTCAGATGTATGTTTACGGTATGGCCAAGCCCATGTTTATCCTGAGTATTAAATAGTTCTTCCAGCGACTTAAGATCTACTGTGCTTTGCCTCTAAGAAGTTTACTGATTTTTTGTTTTATTTTGTTTTTTGGTTTTGTTTTGTTTTGTTTTGTTTTGTTTTTTGGAGAACCACATGCATGAAGTAGGTAAAATCAAGAAAATAATGTCAGTTCTTCCCGGAAATAGCTTATTGAGTTAGGCATGGACACTGATGGTAAGTATTGTGGTCACACAAGGCCTTCTATAGATGGCGATGTATATCGTGAGGCTGGCCGACGTGGCCGCGTGCGGGTGGCTATGGTTCTGTCTGTGCCCAGACACAAGGTCAATCCTCTGTGGCTCCACCGGGAAATGCTTTTAGGGGGGTGCCGGGAGTCTGGGAAGCGTCCATCGCAGGGGGGAGACAGGGGTCAGGGCTAGGACTTGGGACGATGTTGCTGGAGATGGAGAGACATGGACCCCACACGCCTCATTCGCACACACAGCTCTTGGCTCGTACAAACGTTACTTGTAGACTGTCTTCATGTCTAGTTCCTACAGCTGGGTGGCATATTCACCTAGATGCCTTTTCCTTATCCTGGGCAGCCGACATGAGGTTTAAACTCGCCGTTGCATAAATGCCAGACATTCTTGTCAAGCATGGAGAGCAATGTGGACCCTCAGAGTTAAAATCTGTCTACCAGAAAAGGATATGAACTGTATTTGAATAAGCCCGCCCACATGCATAATTAGAATTCTGGTATGATTTTGAGTGTTATTACTAAAAACAACATCACTAATCCGCTGCTCTTCTCTGCAGTTTCGATATGGTCCGTATCGCCCAAGGAAGAGCCGAGTGGCGGGTGAAGTCATTCTCAGTAACCCAATCCCTCTCGATGGTTTATACCAAAGTGGCTGGGTCTCTTTTCAGGGATTTACCTTCATGATATCATTCCGGAGGAGTCTGGTTTAGATCAAACCAGGTTAAAGAGCATGATTGTCAAGAGATGATGTCATGAGATCTCATTACTAACAAAGTCAGGGTCATCATGGGTACAGAAGCCGTTTGGAATTCAGTCACTGTTTACCTTAAAACCTGCTCCAAAACCTAAAACCCCAAGTGATACACAGTAGAGATCGCTGGCACTATCTTTATATAACCCACTTTGCAAGGATTTATCATTTCCTCTGTATTTTACACCACCAACTTAAATGATTCAGAAGTGGCTTTTTTTCTTTCTGTTACTAATGTATTCAGTAATAGCTTACATTTAGCTGCATAAGATATTCTATCTAAAAGAATGTAAAACAAATTTGGAGCTGATAATGGAGACACATGCTGGTCTTTCGTCACTGACTGGTAATTTTGAAAAGCCAGACTTCCTTGTTAACTTGGGCTCTATCTCAAGCAGCACAAAGTGAGATTTTCTTAGAGTGGACTGTCTCTACATCAACGTCAGTTCCTGTTAGAAGCAAAGATCAAAATAAAGGGTCCAATCTTTCCATAGACCCAGATGTCATGGGCTGATTGATGGAGATCTCAGAGCTTTTGCCTCCGAATCCCCAAAACCTGTGAATATCACCTCATATGGCTACAATGTGACTAAGTTAAGGATTTGGGATGGGGATCTTGTCCTGGATTATCAGGTGAGGTCCTCAATGCCATCACAAGTATTTTATTGAGGCCGAGGCCGAGACAGACAAGATAGACACAGCCAGTGCTGGCGGGGGGGGCTGGGCACAAGGCTGGAGCAGAGAAAGACCACAAGCCAAGGAACCCCTAGAGCCAGCACAAGTGGGAAGAGGCAGGGATGGGTCCTTCCCCAGCCTCCCGAGGGAAAGGCAAACCTGCACACACCTTGATTTCTGACATCCGAACTCCTGGACTGGAAGAGAAGTCCTGTGTGTTGTTTGAAGCCACCTGGTTTGTGGGAACTCGTGTGGAAGCCCCAGAGCTAATCCACAGAGGTAACTGGTAACATACTGCTCATGGAAGGGCTTGATACCAGGTTCTCCTGAAGTTTCCTGAAGATCACGACACATCATTTGTTCACTGGACACAGATCATTGGACATATTCTCTGTGGAAACTATGCAGGGTTTCAAGGGCACCACCGTGATCGAAACAGACAGAAGGTGCTGCCCTGGAGAGGTCCACCTTCTGGTGTGAGGAGGCACAGATAAACCAGCTCTGGCCAGTGTTCCGAATCTGCCCAGGTGAAAAGGCAGTGTGAGGTCAGTGTCCCCTCCCCTCCCTTTACCTCTGCCCATTTTCCTACCGTTTGCAAAACACAATGGACCAGTGCAATTTCCGTTTTCAAAAATACCAGGAGTGAAAAGGAGAGCTGGCTTTTGAAAACCTTGTAGGACTAGCGTTTGCTAAAGAGTGTTCGAAGGCATTGCAGACCCCCGGGAAACCAGCAAAATAAAACCGCTATTGTGAGATCTATTGTCAGATCTCGCTGGGACGTATCTCCTTTGACAGGATTCTCATGGAAGCTCACAATGTACATTGCACGCTGAAGCCTCTGTGACTTCCAGCAGTAAAACTGTCTCTTCAAGCATGTTACACCCAGGGTCTCCCCAGTTTGACCAAGGACTTCATTTCACTGCCACCACAATGGCCTTTCCAGCAAGTGCTCAGTAAAGGGCACTCAGGACATGACGCAGGAGGTGGCAAACCAGGGCCCGTGAGCCAAACCCAGTGAGTTGCCTGCTCTGTGACAGCCTGCAATGGAAGAATGGCTTTTACATTTTCCTGTGTTATGTTAATACCTGAATAATAGCCATGGTTTTTCCTCTTGGTCCATAAAGCCTAAAATATTTACTACATGACCCTTTAAGAAGAAAGATGACCACCCGCTAGACTCAGCTGAGGAGGGAGATCAGGTCCCTTGTGTCCCCCAGAGAGGGCCTCTCTCTCCCTGGGATGGGAGATCACTCCAGGGCCCAGTCTCTCCAACAGATTCGTCCTTCACCACAAGCTTCCTTTCATTAGTGATGCATTCACCGCACTAGGATGCCCTCTCTATTACAAAGCTTGTCTTTCTTTGTTTGTGTAGCACTCAGTAAAAGAATATAACAGCGTTCACATAAAATTCCTATTAGTTTAAACAGGTGCGGTACCAACCAAGTTTTGCTATCATCTATAGAACACTGTGCCCGTTCTTCTCCTCACTGAGAGTATATAGTCTTCTGGAGCCATGTGAAACCATTGACTAGATAGAGCCTATCTGGAGTGAGATAATATACAGCATGTTCTTTGCCAAGAGCATAGAAATCAATAGCAATAAGATTTCTAGAGGATTTCCAAATATGTGAGAATTACATTGAAGAAAATTAAATAACCCTTGGATCATAGGAATCAATGGCAATAAGATTTCTAGAGGATTTCCAAATATGCAAAAATTAAACTGAAAAAAATAAAACGACCCTTGAATCAAAGAAGAAATTATAAGGAGAATTGAAAATAGTTTTGATTAATAATGAAATCATAACATATTAAAATTTGGAGGGTGCAGCTAAATCAGTCGTCAGAGGGACATTGATAGCCTCAGATGCTTATAGTAGAATGTGAGAAGGTGTGTGATCATTGTCTTCTACTTCCACCTAACATATGTTGGGAAAAGAGTGACTTAAACCCTATATAAGAAGAGAGGCAATCTTCCAAATAAAAGTGGAAACCAATGAAGTAAAAACAAGCAAACAGCAACACTATAGAGAAACTCAGCTAAGCCAGAAGTTATTTCTTCAAAGGTATAAATAAACTGAAAAACTTTTAGTAAGACTGATCAAAGAAAGAAGAGCGAAAACACAAATTACTAATAGCAGAAATAAATAGGTGACATCACTAGAGATTGTACAGATAAAAATGATCGTGAGAGGGATATATAACAACTTTATGCAATAAACAATTTAAAAGAAATCGATTTTTAAAAAAATTGACTCAATAAGTTATTTCAAATCTAAATAGCTCTAAATCCCTTCAATAAACCATACTCATAATTGAAGTCCTTACCATAAAGAAAACTTTAGTCCCAGAGAATTTGTTGGTTATTATTCCACCAAACATTTAGGGGAGGCATCAGTCCACTACTAGACAAACTCTTTCGGAACATAGAAGAGGAGGGAATACTTTCTAACTCACTTTGCAAGGTCACTACTATCCTGAAAGGAAACCAGGAGATTCCAATCTTTCTCATAAACAGGCCCCCAAATCAAAAAAGAGCCAAAACTGAATTCAGCAATATATGCAAAGAATAGTATATCCTGATCAAGATGGGTTCATCTTCCAGATACAGGATTGGCTTACCAAAACAAAATTAATCAATTTAATCTACCACATTAACAGATTAAGAGAGAAAAATGTCATATAATCATGTAAATAAATGTAGGACAATGTGTGCCCAAAACGAATCATCTATAATAAAACTCTGTTGATACAGGAATAAAAGGAAACGTTACCGAATGAGAAGGGCCTACACAGGAAGGTCTACAGCTCATACTCCACTTCTGGTGAAATACTGAAGCACTGTCCGCCTAACGGAGAATAAAGCCAGAAGGTCTACTTTCATCACTCCTATTCAACATGAAAACAGAGGCTCTATTTAATATAGTAAAACAGAGGAATCCAGATAGGAAAGATGTAAAACCATACTTATTCACAGATCTCATCATGGTATAGCTAGGAAAGCCTGAGGAACCGTCAAGGAGATTATTAGAAGTGACAAATTTAGCAATATTGCAGACTTCAATATTAAGAAATTCTATTTCTTTTTTTTAAAGTTTGTTTATTTCGATGGGGTGTCTGGGGGCAGTCGGGTAAGTGGCCAGCTCTTGATTTTGGCTCAGGTCATGGTCTCCCAGTTCATGGGTTCGGGCCCCACATCAGGCTCTGTGCCTGCTTCAGATCCCCTGTCTCCCTCTTTCTGGCCCTCTCCCACTCACGAGCATGCTCGCTCTCTTAATAAACATCAAACATTGAAAAAAATAGTTTAATTATTTTGAGAGAGAGAGAAAGAACTAGCGGGTGAGGGGCAGAGAGAAAAGGAGAGTAAAAATACCAAGTAGACTTCACACTACGAGTATGGAGCCTGACTCAGGGCCTGATGCCACAACCTGTGAGATCATGAACTGAGCCTAAATCAAGAGCTGGATGCTTAACTGACTGAGCCCCCCAGGCACCCATAGAAATTATATTTCTACATACTTGAAATGGACAACTAGAAAACAAAATTGCTAAGTCAGTACCATTTACAATAGCATCATAAATATCAAGTTTGTAGGAACAACAAAGAAGTATAAAGCTCTACATTGAAATTATAAAATGCTAAAGAGAGAAACAAAGAATATGTAAGTTAGGGGCACCTGAGTGGCTCAGTTGGTTAAGCCTCTGACTTTAGCTCAGGTCAGGATCTCATGGTTTGTGGGTTCAAGCCCCGTGTCAGGCTCTGTGCTGACAGCTCAGAGCCTGGAACCTGCTTTGGATTCTGTGTCTCCCTCTCTCTCTGCCCCTCCCCTGCTTTCTCTCTCTCTTTGTCAAAAATAAATAATTGGCTAAGAAGAGATATATCATGTTTTCTCTGAATTGATCTGTATCAATGCAATTCTAAATATTTTTTAATGCTTATTTACGATTTTGAGAGACAGACAGAGACAGAACAAGAGCAGGGGAGAGGCACAGAGAAAGGGAGCCACAGAATCCAAAGCAGGTTCTGGGCTCTGAGCTGTTAGCAAAGTGCCTGAAGTGGGGCTCGAACTCATGAACTGTGAGGTCATGGCCTGAGCCGAAGTCAGACGCTGCACCCACTGAGCCACCCAGGTGCCCCTATAGCAACGCAATTCTAATTAAAATTTCAACAGATATTTTAAAAGAAATTAACAAGATGATTCTAAATTAATTTTATAAAAACATTTATTTATTTTGAGAGACAGACAGACAGAGTGCTATCAGGGAAGGGTCAGAGAGAGAGGAAGACAGAATCTGAAGTAGGCTCCAGGCTCTGAGCTGTCAGCACAGAGCCTGATGCAGAGCTCGAACCCACAAACTGTGAGATCATGACCTGAGCTGAAGTCGGAGGCTCAACCAACTGAGCCACCCAGGCGCCCCAATTTCGAAATTAATTTAAAAGACAAAGGAGAAAACTAGCACACACACAGAGACAAAGATGCAATCTGTAGGCAGGGATAGTAACTAAAAAAGTGTGATAGCAAAGTAATGATTAAAACTACATCCTTGGAACAATATAAGAAATCCAGAAATTGGTCCACATTTATAAGATAAAATGATGTCAACAAAAGTGCCAAAGAAACTCAAGGGAAAAGGAAAATTTCCTCAACCAGTGGTGCTGCCACGTGCGCGTGCACGCGCGCGCACACACACACACACACACACCTCAGTTTCTATCCTACACTGTTCCCCAAGTCAAGTGGAGACAGCGTCTACCTAAATGTAAAGTGCAAATGATTAATCTGGAAGAATTTCATTCACATCTTGAGGCAAGTAAAGATTTCCTTAAAAATCAGAACAAAGCAAAAGCTTGAATTATAAAGTAAAATACTGATAAATGAAAATTCTTTATAGTTAAAAATGTCTTCTCATCAAAAAACATCACCATGAATACAGTCCCAAACTGGAGGAAAGTATTAGCAATGATATAGTTGAAAAAGACTTGTATCTGGTTATATAAAGACCTCCTGCAGCTCAAAAGAAAGATAAAAATAGCAAATGAAAAGGTGCTTAACATCATTCGTATGGAAATTCAAACTGCAGCCATCATGAGCTGCAACTATACATATAGTAGAAAGGCTGAAATTTAAGAAGTTTAGAAATACCAGGGGCGCCTGGATGTCTGAGCTGGTTTCACACCTGATTCTAGGTTTCAGCTCAGGTCGTGCACACACATAGCTCGTTTGTGAGTCTGAGCCCTGTGTTGGGCTCTGCACTGGTGATGTTGAGCCTGCTTGGGATTCTCTCTCTCCCTCTCTCTCTCTACCGCTACCCTGCTCACGCTCTCTCTGTCTCTCTCAAATAATAATTAAATAGACTTAAAAAAAAAACAGTTTAGCAACAGCAACTGTTGAAGAATATATGGAACGATGAGAACTCTTATTTATTGGTGGTAGGGGATAAAGTGTGAAAGCAACGTTTAGAAACTTTTTAGTAGTTTCTTAAAATTTTAAGTATGCATCTGTCCTATAATCCAACAGTTCTACCTCCAAAGGGCTTATAATGAAATTATATCTACAAAAAGGCTTGTACAAGAATGTCCATTGCTACATTATCCATAACAATCAAACTCAGAAAGAACATTCACCAGAGAGCAGATCTATGACGTGTGGCTCATTCACACAACAGGAGGCTGCTCGGAGTAAAGGAGAATGCAGTATTGATATATGCACAGATGAACACCAAACCACTAGCTCGATGAAAGAAACTGAACAGAGAAAGCTCAATAGGCCATGACTGCACCTACATGTCTAGAATAAGCAAATTAATATATGATGGCAAAGTCATTTAGTGAGTTTTTCCAGGGAAAAGGGCACTGACCAGGAAGGGGCAGGGAAAGATTTTCCGGGGTGATGAGCAGGTTCTGTGTCTGGAAACACACTTATAAAAATGGAGTAAATGGTACATTTAAAATTGAGCATTTTACCGTACGCATATTATACTACAGCACTGCACACACACACACACACACACACACGTATGTGCACTAGTCTGGATGGTTATAATTTCACACCAGACATTACCCTAGAATACCATTACTGTCCGGAGCAGGTATCGCCTTGTGTGCAGTGAGGACCTGGATCTGGATCTGGATCTGGATCTGGTTCTAGTCTATTGTTGTTCCATTACATTATATTACATTACATTACATTACATGTGTCAGCCCATCAGTGGTAAAATGAGGTATCCACAGTCAAGGTTGTTTTTAAACAGTTTAACTTTTTTTAATGTTTTATTTATTTCTAGGAGAGAGAGAGAGAGAGACAGTGTGAGCAGGAGAGGGTCAGAGAGAGAAGGAGTCACAGACTCTGAAACAGGCTCCAGGCTCTGAGCTGGCCGTCAGCACAGAGCCCGACGCGGGGCTCGAACCCACGAACCGTGAGATCATGACCTGAGCGAAAGTCGGACGCTTAACAAACTAAGCCACCCAGGTGCCCCTTTTTAAATAGTTTAAAACTCCTTTAGTGTTTTATAAGTGCAACCAGACCAGGCACTAGCCTGGTGTATGGTGATGGTTCCAGACCAGGGACTGTCTGGTGTATGGTGATGGTTCCAGACCAGGGACTGTCTGGTGTATGGTGATGGTTCCAGACCAGGGACTGCCTGGTGTATGGTGATGGTTCCAGACCAGGGACTGCATGGTACACAGTGGTGGCTCTGGATCAAGACAGGGTGTGATTGTGGACACTGCGGTAAGGGTCAGTGACACACGTGCTGGAACTGGGAACAAGCCAGAGCATCTCCCTCCGACGGAAGAGAACCAGTGCTCACAAGCCCACCTGCCATTTTTCTCCACACTTGCTGGGAACCCCATAGGATCCCTGTGCTCACTTGTCTCTATAAGTATGAATAGTCATATCAACCCTCCCCAGACTTCATTAAGCCACGTACTACGTTATGAGGTCATTTTTAAATAGTTTACAACTCCTCTAATATTCCAAGAATGGTATCTTTTATTATAACTACAGAAAAGGAGGCATTCCAGGGTTATGTAATTGAAATGACAGCATATTTTAGAATATTTGGAGCAAAACACTTAATGTGTTAAGCACTCTCATGCAAGAGTTAATAAGAAAAGATTGTTTTATTTTTTTTAATGAAAGCTTATTTCCGTGTGCTGTGCATTTCACATCCCCAAGGAGACTAGCCTACTTAGAAAAAGCGATTTAATTCAAATAAAGAAAGGATATGATGTTGCAAGTGAGAGCAAATACAGATGGAATAAGGTATATTACCGAGGAAATGTTTGCATAACACACTGAAATTAATATACCATGTGCAGTAGTTGACACAGCTCATTCTAGAACAGATAAATCATTCATAGGAAAAACAAACACCAACTAAAGAGAAATAGATCACCAGTTGAGCCATATACATCGTAACCTGTTGACACAACATGGATTTTCTGCTGAATCAGACACCTAATCTACTAAACCGGAGTGAACACCCGCTGAGCCAGGCGTGTCACCCGGGTAGGCACATCTCATGCAGCTTCACAGGTTCAGGCAGCTGACAGGAATTTCTATCAGGTTAGGAATACACAGGATATCAGAGCTCGTATTTACTGAGCCGCGGTCACTGAGGAGGGAGTGTGCCGGCTAGTAGAATGCACACTTGTCTTTCAGCTCAGTTGACGTGGTCTTCCTAAAAACACTTTAAGGAGTCCTTTGAGCCCAGCCCTGGTGGAGATGACCCTCCTCTGAGTGTGAGCGGGACCCGTGACTTGCTTCTAACCAACGGAACATGGCAAGTTCACAGGCGACGCTCCCACGGTGGCAGACTGCTCCTGGGCGAGCCTCAGCCTCACTCTGGATCCCGGCCCGCTGTGCTGTCTTGGGAAAAGCAATCTGCTATGAATCCTTGTTCTAAATCATACTTGTGATTTAATTTTCAGAGGTGTGACCAGCTGATGACGCGGCGAGGCTGATGCTGATTTTCCGAGGGAAGAGGTCGTGCCCTGTTACAGGGCGCACGGCCCCCGAGGGCTGAGGGGGTGGACTCAGAAACGAGGTCTTTCTTGGGTTTCCATGAGAGAGGCAAGGTGGGGGCGCAAAGTAACGCTTGGGCGAGCTTGAGTCATTTTGGTGTGCCTGGGGCTGTCACCGAGTGTTTCCCTAGTGGCTGAGTCCCTGGCCCTGCTCGGACTGAGGACAGGGAAGTGCTAGCTTGTGTGTGGGGGTCACATAAGGAGGAGGCTGGGGCTCCAGGCTCCAGACTGGTTGGTTGGCAAATGCAAAGTGTGGTCCCGGGCATTATCACCTCCAGGAATTGGCCCAGGGGGAGTTAGCCCCTCTCCAGGCCTGAGGTATCCAGAGTATAGAAAATAGAATTAACATAATTGGCCCTGTGAAGAATGGATGCCTAGTGGACAAACACATTTAAAAAAAAAAAGTTTATTTATTTTGAGAGAGAGATAGAGACCACAAGCAGGGGCAGGGCAGAGAGAGGGAGAGGGAGAATCCCAAGAAGCCTCCACACAGTCAGCAGAGCCCGACGTGGGGCTCAACCCCACGAACCAAGAGATCGTGAGCTGAGCCAAAATCGGGAGTCAAACGTTCAGCCTGCTGAGCCCCCAGGCGCCCCAGTGGAAAAATATATTTTAGGAAAGCACAGTCAGGACAATCCCATAGCTTCCAGGAAATGAACGGTCCCAGTGCCTATGGGTTTTGGAAGCAGATCTTCTCCAGTCAGGCCTCGGATGGGACAGAGAGGACCCTGCTAAGCCATACTCCTGATCCCCAGAAACTGAGAGATGATAAACACGTTACTTATGTCTTTAGTGTTTATTTATTTATTTAATGTTCATTTATTTTTGAGAGAGGGAGGGAGAGGGAACGAGCAGGGCAGGGCAGAGAGAGGGGGATGGAACATTGGAAGCAGGCCCCATGCTCACAGCAGAGAGCCTGGTGTGGCCGTGGGGCTTGAACTCACAAACCGTGAGATCATGACCTGAGCCGAGGCTAGACGCTTCACCGACTGAGCCCCCCAGGCGCCCCTGAACACTTTTTTTCAAGCCGCTGAGTTTGTGTGATTTGTTTATCAGCAAAACAAAAGTAAACCACTGATCAAAATAACCACAGTACAGAAACTGTCATGAAATACGTTAGGATATTAAAAAACTTGAACATTAAGGGGCGCAAGAGGGACTCATTCGGTTAACCATCCGACTTCAGCTCAGGTCATGATCCTGTGGTTCGTGGGTTCGAGCCCACATCGGGCTCGGGGCTAACATCTTGGAGCCTGGAGCTGCTTTGGATTCTGTGTCTCCCTCTCTCTGCCCCTCCTCTGCTCATGCTCTGTCTCTCTCTAGCTCACTCTAAAAAATAAACATTTTTTTAAACAGTTAAAAAAAAATTGACCTTTCTTATTGAAAACATGGAGGAATCTGGTTCAGAAACCCAGACAGTAAATATTTTCAAGCGTTTAAACATGAGGCCACAAAGGATAAGGATGTGAAGACCACGGCTCAGACTGCCAGGGGCTGCCGGCTGGGCGCAGACGGAGCAAGGTCGGCGGCAGCAAACGTGGCGAGGACGTGGTGAGGAGTGAGGGCGGTCGCGCTGGAGGCCGGCTGCAGGCACAGGGGACGCGTTCCGCGGCCAGTCTCGCTGGACTCCAGAGACACACGCAGGTCCTGGGGACACCCGTGGGGGCCGCAGAAGAGGCCCAGGCGCCAGGGTCCACACTGGGGCCTGTCCGCTGGAGAGGGACTCAAGATAACAAGAAGCCGGTTTCAGAATCCAAGGTACAAGTTCTGGAGAGTAGTTCTGCCTTTGTGAGCAGCTTTTTCGTCTTTGCCTCAGTTTCCAGCTCTGAGAAGTGGGGTCACGGCATCACCTTTCAGTGAGATTAGGTGACTGTAATCAGTCTCCCTTAAGACAGCAAGGAACTGGTAAAAAGTAACGTGACGGTTTGGGGTTGATGCATTCGGCCAGGGGAGGGTCTGGAAGAGCCAATGTCTCCATAAGCTGTGTCAAGTAAGCTATTTTAATTGGTTGATGGTCTTATCTTCCAGGAGCAAGTATGTTCTAGAATAAACAGCCGAGTGATTCATGTCTGGTCCCGGTGTTCACACAGAAGGCAATCATGTAGCTCCTGGAAAGAAGAGCGTGTTCTCAAAGGATTTAATTTTTTAATGTTTTTTATTTTTGAGAGAGAGTCAGGTCGTGAGTGGGGAGGGGCAGAGAAAAAGGGAGACACAGAATCCAAAGCAGGCTCCAGGCTCTGAGCTGTCAGCACAGAGCCCGACGAGGGGCTCGAACCCACAAACTGTGAGATCATGACCTGAGCCAAAGTCGGATGCTCAACCTTCTGAGCCCCCCAGGCGCCCCTATGCTCCCCAGCTGTTATGGGCCCACCCTTCTTTGCAAACCCCTGAGCCCTTTCCTCACCTGGAGTCCAGCGCTGCCCAGAGGACCAGGCCCGAGATGGAGGGCTGGGGCGAGGCTCTGTTGCCGGTGGATGTGGTTCAGCCAGCGAGCACAGAGAACCCGCAGGCCGGCAGGTTTCCCTCTGTAAAGGGCAGAGATCAGCTTTTTATGTGGACCGTGTTTAATAAAGTCATAGTGTCGACACACTTAGGCCACCTTGTCAACAAAGGATCATTTTAGCGACATGTGCAGTTAATGTGCGTAATGTCTTGTAACGGTGGACAAGACGTGTTACAACGGACCGGGTTATTACACACACATACAGCAGGATATAAACCTAGACTTAGATTTGGAGTGAGTGAGTGTGTGCGTGTGCGCACAGGAGTGTGTGCGTGTGGTGCACGTAGAGCCTTTATCCAGAAAAGATGCAGGGAACTTGCACAGGTACGAACCTGTGCGTATTTTAGGGAGATGATGCAGACTAACGCCAGGTGCTTTCCATGAGCTTTGTCTGCACACCAAGTGGCCACGGCAGCATCTGAGAACGACACAGACGCACTCCCCCCAAAGTCCACAGGCCAGAGGTTCACGTGGGTCTGCAGGTTCTCTGCGAGGTTGCACAGGCCCGAAGCTGGGGCCCGCTCTGCAGTGTCTGTCCCCACACCCCACGGGTGGTAGAAGTGGTCAGCTCTCCTGCTCATAGAGCTGGGGCCCCGAGCCCCCCAGCCCTCGGCGGGAACCCCCAGCACCTGCCCCTCGGCTGCAATGCTTGTCTTCCGTTTTCAGGCCCTTCTCAGTGTCGGCCTCTTACACCCCATCTGCCACAGCTCCGTGACGCCCCCAGAGAAATTGCTCTGCTTTGGGGCTTGTAATGGGTTGAATCTTGTCCCATTTTCAACGAAAGATGTTGGTGTCCCAACCCCAGTGCCTGTGGATGTGACCTTATTTAAAACTCAGGTTTCCACACGTGGCCAAGTGAAGATGCGGTCATGAGGGTGGGCTCTGACTCCGTGTGACTGGAGTCAGGAGAGAAAGGGGCCAGACACAGAGCCAGACACCATGTGAACATGGCGGCAGGGACTGGGGGGAGGCGTCTACAGGACAGAAAGCGCCAAAGATGGCCGCCCCACCAGAGGGTGGAGAGAGGCGGGGGGGGAGGGCTCCCTCAGAAGGAGAAGCCCTGTGGACCCCTTGATCTCATATTTCCAGCCTCCAGAGCTGAAGGGGGTGCATTTCTGTTGTTAAAGCCACGCAGGAGGCTGTGCTTTGCTACAGTCGCTTTCCTGGCCCACCTGATAATGCAGGATAATCTCCCTGGTGTCACAGCTGCACCTCAGCTGACTCTGCGCAGCCCTTGTCGTGGGACAGCCCTCTCACTGGCGCTGAGACCAGGGCCACGCTGGCGGGGCCACGTGCTGCCATGTGTAGCCCAATCTCTCTACTCCTCTGAGGTAGGTACCGCCCTATTTCCCATTTTCCAGATGCGAAGACTAAGGCAAGAGACGATGGGAGTTCCACTCCAGATTAGCACCCAGGCCACCTGGTGCCAAGGGGCGTGGCCCGGCGGGGGGGGGGCATCAGGCCTCTGGAGTCCGAAGGTCCTCGTGCTCTGAGTCTCCAGTGCACTCGCTCCTTCTCTTGAACCTCCGTGGGCCTGGCCATGCACCACTTCGGCTGCCACCCTGCGGACGAGCACACAGGNGGGTCACCTGGTGCCAAGGGGCGTGGCCCGGCGGGGGCGGGGGGCATCAGGCCTCTGGAGTCCGAAGGTCCTCGTGCTCTGAGTCTCCAGTGCACTCGCTCCTTCTCTTGAACCTCCGTGGGCCTGGCCATGCACCACTTCGGCTGCCACCCTGCGGACGAGCACACAGGGGGCACACGGGTGTCCTCGAGGGGCTGGGGTCGGCTGTACAGGAAGAGCAGAGGTGAAAACAAGTCAGCGCACAAACTGTCTACAGCCGTGAGTGTGACGGCTCAGCCCTGAGGCTGTGACTGTGTGTGCACCTGGCCGAGGAGCCAAGGGCCAGGTGGGGGGCGGGCTTGTCCATGGAGAACGGAGTGCGCAGGCCCCGGGGGAGAAGCCGCTTCCTCTCCTGACTGTCTTCGAAACCACTGTTTAATGTTAATTATTGTTGAGAGACAGAGAGACAGCGTGAGCAGGGGAGGGGCAGAGACAGGGGGACACAGGACCCGAAGCAGCTCCAGGCTCTGAGCCGTCAGCACACAGCCCGATGCGGGGCTCGGCCTCTCGAACCTTGAGATCCCGACCTGAGCCGAAGTTGGACGCGTAACTGACTGAGCCCCCAGGTGCTTCTGAAACCACTGTTAATCGCCCACAACTTCTCCAACTGTAACAAAGATTAAAATGGGCTTAAGCACATGTATCCATTGCTTGCTTCTCAGCATCCGGCTTGACAGACCCATCACCATGTTTCTATTCAGAAACACGAATTCAGTCTCCCAAGAGAGCTGTCTGGAAGGTCCCCTTGTGTCATTAAAATTTCCAATCTGATGAGTCACCAGGAAACAATGCTCATCTTGTCTTCCTTCCCCTACGTCTCCTGTTCCTAGAATGGATGGATCTCAACACCCCAGAATGTTCCAGGCCTCCAGAGCTCTTCCCCCGCAGCACTTAGGGGCCCATCTTCTATTTTCAGACCTCAGGAGAGGTCCCTGGAATTAGGATGCTCAAGCCTTGCCATCACATAGGGCCTGGCTGAATCCTGCCCTTAGCAAGGCACATTCCGGAAACTCAGCTGCACACCATTACTAATCATGTTTCCAGGCTAGTATGACACCAATTTTTAAAAATTCTTTTATCATTTAAATTGTTTATTGGTAATGACATGACCCGATAAGCTAAGCAAGTAAAGGGCATGCATTTGGCCCACAGGATCCAGTCAACTTTGGTTTAGCCGATGTGCGGGCTCCTAGTGAAGTTTTGTCCCAGTGCTGCCCTGTGGTCACAAAGACGTGACAGGGTCAGCCCCTCCCTGCTTTCTAGCTCTGTGCTGTGTGAGGTCGCCTGTGTCTCCAGGTCATTTCGGAGTTTGTGGATGAGTCCCTATAAGCGCAGGCTCTGTGTTATGAAGTGTCCATCCAATCTCCTGGAGCCGCCCAAGTGCCTCGTGCTGTTGGTGGGTCTTTATTCCGAGATCAGCTGCGTCCGCCACGAGCTCATGACCCCCCACGAAGTGGAGCACCCTCAAGGGGCTGAGACGTTCTGTCCTCACGCTGCGCCTCTCTCCACGCTGAGTCCCTTGTCCTCGGTGTGTTAGCCCCTTCCCGTGTGGAGGGAGGAGGCTGTGCCTCACAGGACATCGTAAAGGAGTTTCTAATGTGACTCTTGCTCACGGCGAGGCTGGCTGCCTCCATTTCTGGCGGGCGTGTGTTCGAGAACGAGGTGAACTTCTACACCTGGACGAGGGGGCCACCAGCCACGGGCTGTGGCTGAGTCCCCGGAGCCCAGGGCCCAGGCTATAGGGGAAGGCTCAGCAATCCCGGGCTTCCTTGGAGGGCCTGCAGCGGGGGTCTGGTGCAGAACCCCTCTCCCATTACAGTTCCAGCCGCCTCTGGGTGTTTGGTGAGGAGGGGGGACCCGACACCCACAGTCATCAGCCACTCAGCCTTCTGTCCCTCATGTGGGACCACTCCAGGGGGCAGAGGTGGGAAGACGGGACGTTGTCCTTCATATGGAGCTAAAGTCAAATACCCGATGCTCTTCAGACTGAGCAGAGAGGCTGGAGAGCCCTTCCTGGGATATCGGGTGTGAGCGGGGCAGATTCAGCCCTGGGCTCCGAGGCTTTTCTACATGATATTGTCAGGTTGAGTTTGTCCTGTGTCCGTGGGGATTTCAATCGCTAAGATGTGTGCCTTCAGGAATAGCTTAGGACTACGTGACCACCTGAAGCGTTCGTCTCAACATAAAGCAGAGTCTCCCCTCCAAGGTGTCCAGTGCTGCTTGGAAAGGAAGACCATGCACGTGGGGGACAGCCCGCCTGTAGCAGGTGGTGTGGCTGATGCGGCCGCACCCCCCATGAGCCAACGTGCCCGCAGCACTGGGCCCCCACAAGGCATCTCTTGACCATGAAGATGTGGTCTGAAAATTGACACATGAAATACTGGTTCCCATCCTCAGGCAGCAGCAATGACTTTAGTTGATTTATCTGAGGTGTCTTCATTTGTATCTCAGTTTAATTTTTGTGCCTAATACAATGGTATAAGGGGGTAAGATGACCAGGCTAGGTCTTTGCCTTGTTTAAGTAGGACGGCAAGGGTATGTTTTGGAGCAGGAAAAGCTGGGCCATAGACAGATTCGGCTTTGCCAGGGCAGCCCCAAGTCTTTGAATATCCACGTCTCTGCCATAAGGAAGGTTTAGGTAGCAACTTTTCACAACGGGAGCTCTGGATAATGGCTCTGATACAGTGACATCCTCAACAGAAAACACACAAGATAGGTGTGCTATGAAAAGTGACATCTCACCTTATGTTTTTAGATAGAAATTCTCACCAATTTACTTGACATCTCAAGAAAAATCAGAATATCTTTCAAAACTGTGTAAAGCTCTCCGGAAGTGAAGAAGCTCTCATTGCGTAAATAAGCATGCTGGGTTTATTGACTATGAGCAGCAAGAGAACCCCACCCGGCAATCAGCTGTCTTGTTCAGGAAGCGGACACTTGTCTTAGTGGGGTGGGTGTGGCCGCTCTTGCCCAGGACAGCCAAAGGCAGTGAATCTTGGCACTGGACAATTTCTCACTGTGGAAGATGACCCAAGGGCATCGAGATTCTGCAGAAGAAGTGAGTGTTCCTCTGAGTGCCATGTTCTCCAGCTGTGCCTATGTAATGGAGGCATGCTGGGGGTCTTCCATCTTCTGTGGGGACCACTTCTCTGCCTATGGGGGGAGGGATGAAGATGGCCCTTCCTGGAACACCATGGGTTGACGCCTTACCTGCCTATTTCCACAGGCATCTGAGTGCTGTTGTGTTGAGCCATTTCCCCCCAAAAGTGTTTTTTTTTTTTTGTACTATTATACTTTGGTTTTCCTGAAACTTCAGTGCAAGAGAACTATAATCCCTGAAAGATTTTGAAAATCGTGGGGAATATTGGGCAGAAAGAGGAAAAAAATGTGTCTAATTACTTTACTAAACTTTATGTGCAAACTGTAGGCACTTTGGAACTGTTGCTTACTATTTATATAAGTTTGCTCTTATTGCTTAACTGATTTTTTTTTCTCTTTGCAAATGTTGTTTGAGTCTTTTGAGTTGAGTTGGGCACACTGTCATTCATCTCCCCAAAATTAATAAAAACTTTTTTCATGTATCGCTTCCTCTTAAGAGCAAAATTTTTAGAAATAAACCAAAGTTGTTAAATTAAGTGAGAGATAAGTATATGAATTAAGATGTTCCACACGCTCTAATTTATTTTCCCTCTGGGCTCTTTTCCCCATTAGAAACAGTCATGGGAAGAGGGACATTTGCTTCAGGGAAGGGATAATGCAGCTGTGACTTTTGAGTTCCAGAGTAAGCTTTTGAGATTCATGACAGAGATAACAGCTGCGAGAGATAAAGCTCTCTGCGTTGCTGGGGCTTTGTGAGTTTATCAGCTTAAACCCTCAATAACTGGGGCGGGCTGGCGTCACCCCCTTGCCCTAGCCGGTGCGCTACGGGAAAGGGAGATGAGACAGTTTGCTCCTTCCTGGACTGGAAGGTCCAAGCCAAGAGGGATGCGGGGGGCTCTGAGCAACTCCCAGATTGAGTGGGCGGAGGGACAGGACGGACAGGTGGGACGCTGGGCACTGGCTGGTGGCCAGCCGGCGGTGAGACACTTAGAGCTGTCCTGCACCTGCTGAGAAGGCGGCCTTGGGGGACAGCAGCATGCCTGGTGAGGAAGCCAGGATTCAGGACTGGTGACCACCGGGTGTGTCCCTGATGCCTTGATACTCGGAGGCCTTGGGACTGTGATCCTTCACCCAGAGAAGGAAGGCAGGAGGGGAATCCAGATGAACTTGAAGGGGTTTGTCCTGAGTTGAATAGGTATCCGTTTCCCTTAGGAGGTCAAATGGAAACTTGAGGTGGAAAGTGACCTGAGTTTGTGGTAGATAAAGGTGAACTTGCACGGTGACCTCGGCTTGCAGCCCTGGGACCCAAGCCTTTGTGAACCAGGCGGTGCCCTTGCTCACCAGAAGCTGACCCCAGGACTGGGGCTGGCCATCGGGGAGCTCCCCAGAGATGTGCCCACCAGGCAGTCCTGCTCACCGAGCCCCCCCTCCTCCCACGAACCCACAAAAGTGCAGTTCATTCTGGGGTTGGGTGTTCAGCATTCATCAATAAGAAGAACAGAGGAATTTACTCAACAAATTATTAAAATACTTAAGATAAGAGAGGGTTTATGAAGCACTTAGTAAAATAAATAATTTAGAATACCTTAACTTAGAAATATTAATTCATTCACCTTAATTTGTACATCCTTAATCATTCTTACATATGTATTAAGACAGAGTCCCCAAGAAACACTTTCTGTTATGAACTAGGCAACAAAAAAGTCTTCACTAAATCCTCCTCTGATTCAGATTTCTTGACAATGCAGATTGTTTTGCCTTATTATGAGAGCATGGTGAGGCTTCATGCTTACATATGTACACAAATATTTAGTACAATTCAGCTTAAATTCATGTGAGTTAATACATTTACATGTGCCCCCCTTTAAATTCATTAATTGTGTTGGATGCTATTAGATAGTCACTTTCGACGAAATGGGGGACATTGCGATTTCTCTGAGCATCGAGGCCTCCGCGCACACGTTATGTGAAAAGTATGGAGCAGGAAGCTGCCACAGTCTCAAACCCGTTCCTGACGTTCCATCAGCGAAAATGCACTGTTCTTCTGGTTGATTGACTTTGAGGAAATCTGTTGAATTTATTCAATCTTGGCTGTCAATTGAGCCATTGCTTTCTCCGAGGTGCTGAAGAGCTTATTTAAATAATTCATTTGGTGGATTAGAAGTGATAAGCATCTCATACCTTTTAATAATTTGCATAAATATCTTGGCTCTACTTCAGCAGACACACCTGCTCAACGTACGCTCCCTGGTTGTGCTGTCTTCCAGTCGGCACAATGAGTTCCGTCTCCCGCCAGGCGTGGCCCTTCCCAGTTCCCCGGAGAAACTCCCGCACACACCCTCCTGGATGTGGACGTGAAAACCTTGTGGATAATGAAGCCCGTGACAGTCCCAGGGGTGAGGAAAGGACGCTTGCCATGGAAAGAGGCCAGAACTAAGTGAGCAAGGACCAGATGCACGAGAAAAGCCACTCCTGGACAGCAGGGAACATATTGCACATGGCAGCCAAGTGCGCTCTTGGAAACACCTCCCTGTGCCACGTCCAAGGACAAAGTCAAACCCTGGTCTGTCTTAAAACGTATGTGCTTTCTTGAGCCTTTGAGAGGCCTGTTTGGTTCTGCAGCAACGCTTCCGTGCTGCTGACCAATATTAACTCAACGTATGTGAACAGGAACTCTTTTTTTTTTTTTTTTTTTCGCAAAAGCAAGATCTCAGATCAATGTTGGAATCTCCCTGCCTTCCAGGTACGTATGCTGTCGTCCCTTCCTGGCATCAGAACTGGCCCCTCCGACACCTGCATTGGGGCTCAGCACAGGGACGTCGTAAACACATCTGCTGCACGTGAAAGATGCTTCCCAGGGCAGCATGTGCATCGTTATTAAATAGTTGTTAGGTTTAAAGCACAGTGAAATCACTCCTTCGGTTACAGTTAAGAAATAAATGGGTATATTTATCCAGACCTTGAGTAGACTCTGGATCTCACTTGTGAGGATTAGGGAGGTTTAAGTGACTCCTGCCCCAGACATCGTCATCGTCTTTCCTTTCCTCCTCACCCTCCCGATCGCGGGGTTCCGTCAATTCCCCGGGAAGGGCTTTGCCTCTGGGCCCCGCGGGCTGCCCTGCGAGGGGGGGAGGCTGAACACCAGAGGAGAAGCGAAGACTCCGGGGGTGTGGGCGTGGCTGAGACGGAGCCCTGAAGCTCTACCGGAAGGGGGTTTGATGTCCCAATGCTCCCCGCCGTCCCGCCGGCTCTGGGGTTTGGGGGGTGTTAGTCACCTGGACCCGGCACAGCCTGACAGGTAGATCTTCCTAAAACGAAATGTGCAGACGGCCCTCCAACCTGAAAGCTGCCAGCTAGCCCAGGCAAGGTGGCAGGTGAAGCCGTGCGACGTCCCCGGCCTGCCTGGAGCCACACAGCCTCCCCTTCCCTGGATCAGCCCTCACACGGTCCTGCGACCGTGTTTCGGGACCCGGTGGACGCCTGCACTAGAGTCTCTGAGACGGGCCTGGCAGCGGGAGATTGCTGGGTGAGCCCCTGAACTCGGCGAGGCGCGGCCGGGTCGCTGGGGTGGCCTCGCGCAGGTGTGTCCTCGGGCAGGAGATTCCCAGCTCTGCACACACGAGCCCTGACATGTCATCAGACTTCTCTTCCCTGGAGAGATGTCTCAGGATGTCAAATCGTTGGTGGGAAAGTGGGCATTTCCTGCATTTTTCTCCGGCCTCTCTGCAAGCGCGGGCCAGCTCACCTTTCCCGTGTGAGTCGGAGGCACGTCCGTGTACACGTCAGTGCACCATGCTAGCGTGCCCTCGGTGTTTGGCACGCCCTCGCCTGCCTTCCCTCTGTCACACTGCTGTTCATTCTTCGCAGTCATGTCAGAAGCCCTTCGCTGTGATGACGGGAAATTCCCACCCGGTCTCTGTCCCCCGTGCCTGTGTCCCACATCCGGACTGTCACCCGGCGTCTGCGGCATCCTGAGGACACATTTCTGTGTCTGTGTCCTCACTAGGCGGGGGATGCGGGGTGTCGCAAAGGCGGGGAGCAAAGGTGCCCGTGTGCCCAGGCTTGGCTTCTGGGGGAGCTGAGCACGGAGAGGACGGCTGCGGGGGCAGGAAGGCACTGGCCAGCTGGGCCCGTGGGGGCCACGCGACGCAGGGGGTGGTGCTTAGGGCCGCCAGGGGTGGGGGCGGGAAGGGCCCTGAGGGGGCAGCTGCGTGACCGTCAGGGAGGCTTTGCGGACGTCTCTCTCCCTGACAGACAGAGGAGCNTTCTCATGTTTTCAGCCCCGTGTCATGTACATTAGAAGATTCTGGTTCTGCCTTGTGCCTTAGCCTCCGGAAGGGAAACCTGCCCAGCAGGGACGGGCCGCCTCGGCCCGGGCGATGCTGCTCCACGGGCGAGGCCAGGCGCGCTCGAGCGAGGGCCCCAGGAGGGCACACGTCCGTTGCCACCTGCGGGAGCCCCGCCTGCAGCGCCCGCACCCCCGGGTCCTGCCTGCGAGCCTGTCAAGGAGGCTGAAACATTGCATTTTCTTAAGGAATGAGGCTTGTTATTTTTATCTATTTATTAGGACATTTTAAGTCTATTTATTTATTGTGTGAGTGAGAGGGAGAGCGCGTGCACACAGCAGGGGAGGTCAGAGAGGGAAAGGAAGAATCTCGAGCAGCCTCCGCGCTGTCAGCGTGGAGCCCACACAAGGCTTGATGCCACGAACCCTGAGATCACGACCTGAGCCGAAATCAAGAGGCGCTTGCTCAACTGACCGAACCACCCAGATGCCTCTATTTTTCTTTTTTAATAAAATCGTATGTTTTGCTGTGTAAAGTGTGATGACTTATGTGTTTGTATATATTTATATGCACATCTATAATGAAATAATTACCATAATCGAGTTAACGCATCCACCATCTCATTTAGTTACGGCGTGTGTGAGTGTGTGAGTGTGGGTGGGGTGAGAACTCCTAAGATGCACTCTCTCAGGCGGCGCCTGGGTGGCTCAGCTGGTTGAGTATCTGACTCTTGATTTGGGCTGAGGTCATGGTCCCAGGGTCGTGGGATTGAGCTCCATGTCAGGCTCTGCGCTGAGTATGAGCCTGCTTGGAATTCTCTCTCTCTCCCTCTGCCCCTCCCCCTGCTCACACACAGACACTCTCTCTCAGATAATAATACTAATAGCAATAATAATAATAATAAAGGTTCACTGTCTTAGCAAATTTCAAGTATTCAGTAGTTTTATTAACTGCACTCCCACGGTGCACAT
>NW_027551559.1:9762155-9779554 GCF_008692635.1 Crocuta crocuta
CCTTGACCAACCCCTCCCCCGCCCCCAGGCCCCACCGCCCGCCCTGGGAAACCCCATCTACTCTGCGCTTCTGAGTCAGCCTCTGTGGTCCGTTCAGCCCTGTCTGTTCCCTCCTTTCACTTAGCACAACGGCCTCTGTGTCACGCATGTTGTCGCAGGGGGCAGGATGTCCTTTCTGAAAGCTGAAAAGTGAGGCTCAGTGCTTTATACACACTTCACGGTATATTCGCAAGGCCGCTGAAGGACAAAGAGGAAAGACCCAGGTGAGAGAAAGAAGCGTCACTGAAAACAGCTTTAGGAGGCCAGTATAGCCCCTGTCTGTCCGTCTCCTTCAGAAAGTCCCGGCACAGCAGGGGTAAGCCGGAAGCTTCTGACAGGGTGACGGCAGTCGCCAAGATGGACTGAGAGTTGACTCTGAGCTGGACCCCGCATGCGTGATTGTACTGACACTTCACAGCAATTCTGGTAGAAAGGATGTCACTGTGATCTCCACTTCGGGGCCCAGGACACGAAAGAACAAAGAACTGGAGTAACTGGGCCCGAGTTCGTTCTCTCCCTGGGGCCCAGACAGCCGCTTTCCCGGATTTGCACCCTTAAGTCTCGTGCCCTGCCTGTGGGTGTGGCGTGGAGGGAGAAGCAGAGTGGCCGCCGAGACCCAGGCCTCCGCTGCCAGGGCGCCGCGGCTGAAGAGTGCTGCTGGGGTCCACGCGCAGACGGCCCCGCGCACAACGGACAGGCAGACAAAGCCGGCCCTCCAGGACGCTTTCCCTCGTTCTGGCCGTCAGCGTCCAGGCGGACAGAACCCCTCCCACCGCCGGGATTTCAAGCCACCCAAGACGTTGGGGACATTGCGGAGGGCCGTGGGACATTGTGCCCAGACTCAGGGTGGATGCACTCGTGGGGGGGCACCCTCAGCTGGCCCCAGAGGAGTGGCGTCCGGGCGGGGGTTATGAGCCACACACAGGGGCCGGGAAGCCCCCCCACCCTCAGGGCAGGAGCAGCTCAGACATTCCTGGAAGACACCAGCAGCTCCATCCCAGGAGGGGCTGGGCTGACATACAGGCGTGGGAGCCGATCCATTTCCGACCTCGTGCGGAGGGAAAAACCTATGGATCCCTGGGAGCCGAAGCCCCTAACGAGCGCGGTCAGCAGATTGGACCCGTTCTGCACCTAAGAGACTTCACCTGTGTGTAACAAACAAAACACCACTCAACTCGTTTGAATGCTCAGGTCATGGATTTGGGGGGGCCTGAGAGAGAAGTGCCTCATGCTGCGATTACCTGAGAGCCCGGGAAGGACAATGCAACAGAGGCAGATGGGAAGCCCGGCTTCTGAGCCGTGGGCACCTTCTCAGGTGACAGAGGACAGCACCGTGCCTTACAACCGGATGAGCCAATGACACTTTAGTTGGGTCCTGAGGGTTTTGAATACAAGCCTCAGATGAGCTGAGGAGAAAACTGGTGGACTTGATACCTTGGTGACAACATTTCGTGTCACTCCTGTGCAGGCAGCTCTCTCTCTTCCTCCTTTCGGCTGGCGTGTCCCCATTGAGTCACCAGAGCCTAACCCTAACATGTTCCTGATGTGCAGAGACCATCACAGGAGTGGCCACAGGCCCCGTTCTCTGTTAGCTGCACAGGGGCAGTGATTGAAGCTGCCTGATTTTAAAAGGTGCATTATCCTTGAGCTTCCAAAATAAACGTTCAGCCATGCTGTCCACATGTCACGGCCCACCAGGAGAGGAGCGGCCTGTGCGGGGAGAGAATGGCTGTCACCCCCACAAAGCCACGTCTCGGCTCTTTGCCAAGGGGGCACCTACATATTAATTCTAGCGAACCCTTCCATCAGATTTCGAAGAAACAGAATATGTCCTGTCAAAATGATAAGAAAGTACCCAGGGGTAGCATCTACATGGGGCCACACTTTCGTAACTTTCTTCTTTTAAGACTTATTTTCCTAAATGCAGAGTAAGACTCAATAACTGATCACTACTCGCTCACCTCCGCCACTCTCCACACTCAAATCTATACTGTTTGCCGCCATGCGGTTTCCCCCTGTCCCGGGCGTGTGCAGACTGCTTGCACACGGCCTCTCCTCTTGCGCGGCCCCCACCAAGGCCTGCCTTGGCCCTCCCTGCCTGTCTCTGCCAAGCTGGCCCACGCTCAGGGCTCCCATGGACTTCAATAGAAGGTCGGGGCTCGGGGAACTCAGCCAGGACCAAGACAGTGTAGAGTCAGACTCAAGATCTCATAGTTGCAGAAAATTTGTTTCTCTCCAATCAAATGCCTCCAGAGTGCTCAGTCCAATGCAGCTATTCAGTAACCGGCTTTAATTTGAGGGGAATGCAGCAAGCACGTTGCCCAGCCACCAACCACCATCTCCTTTGCAAACCAGGGTATAATATTCACGGAATTCAAGATGATCCACTAAAGATCTGATCAGAGCCGTTAGACACACAAATGTGAGCCCTGAGGTCAGTAGGGGCTACATGCACGCACGCGTGCTCACACTCGTGTTGCAGGCAAGGGAGAGGACAGGAATATTACAGCAAAGTTTACAGAAAGAATGTTCAAAAGGGTAGAAGGAATTAGATCGGAATTTCTTTTAATGTCTCCCCAGTCACCCCGATCTGGCTGAAAGTGCATCGTCAAATATTTAAAAAGAAAATAATGAATCTTACATTGTAGCTTCACGGAATAAAGAGGATTAAAATAGCTGAGCGGACAAAAAGGAGCGAGCTCAAAAAGGCAAAACTCCTAATTAGTTAATACAAAACATGCTGAATCCAATTATGAGAATCCTGCAGTTTGGATTCGGTATTCTTTCTGAACAGACGAGAACAAATATGTCTTTAAATCAATACTGCATAACCGAGCATTCAGGCTTTACCCAACCGTTGCATATGTTTGAAAGGGGGCATTAGAAAGAGCCCACGAAGAAAAGTGCTGACCCCGGACTTCAGGTAGAGGCTTGCTGTTATAATTTTCTCAAACCCCCAAGAGACTGATAAAGAAATCTGAGTAGTTCATTAGCATAAGACTGGCTAAAATCTATTGATTTTTAACTCCACAGAATATTCTGTTTTCATTAGGATCTGCTGAGTTATATCTATTACCGTTCTGGTGCGCCTGCACCCTGGTTAGCTGTGAGTCCCCGCTGTAATGAGAACACACCTTGAAGAAAACAGGGAGAGCTATACTTTGCTGTCAGCTATTGTCACAATATTCTGGGAATCTTCCTTCTGAATTCTAGCTTCGTATTTTTAGAAAGTAGCAGAGCATTTAATCCTCAATAATTAGACTTTCCCCAAAAGGACAAACTCATTTATATGACTGTCAATTCAACCCAACCCTTCAACTGCTACACTCAGTGTTTCACTGTAATATTTTACACAACTTAGTAGAAATGAGACAAAAGTAAGATAAAAATGTCAAAGCTGTCTTTAAATCTCAGAAGGCTGGTCTAAATTTAGAAAATGCAGTTATATGCAGAAAAGTAGGCACAAAATATATATTTGGCCAACTCTTTTGACAGTATGAGTGTGCTGAAACACCAGAACGAGGGAAGGAGTCTGACACAGAGGCTGGGCGTGGCCACCTCCGACCTTTAGACCAAGGGGTCAAGTGTAAAATACCCACCAGCTTTCTCTGCTGAAGTGTGCCGGGGGTGGGGGCTAGCCAAGAACCCCACCATTTCCTTGTCATTTCTCCTTTCTTGTCACTATTATTTTTTGAAGTTCAAGAGTCAGTCTCGTGTATGTTGAGCATCAGTTTTTGGTTTCTGATGCTTACAATGTTGTGCACACACACTCAAACAGACACACATTCAGACAGAAAACAAGGGATCACGCTCAAATACGGTTTGTGCGGAAAGATGGAAATCTTTGAAATGTGGTACACTGGGGTCTGGGGGTAGAACACGCCGTCTTCAGGGAGCCCCTGGAGCCTTGTTCCCTGTGCCCCCTGAGTCCCCCAGCCTCTGTACATATTTGTTCACCTGCCCCCATCGCCGTAGCATCCTTCCAAAGTTCCTGTGACCGGGGCACAGCCTCTCTCTGGCCTTGGGGACATTCCATGGAGCGGAGCTTTCGTGGCCCAGGCATTTGGAAAGCACATGTCACCCATCCTCCTCCTGGAGAACAGGGATATGGCTCATGAGCAGACTGAAGGCGCCCAGGAGTCTGCGGCTAGGACGCCAGTGACCTGGGTCTGGTGCAGGTTTCCTGAGCGTATTCGCTTCCAGTGTCCCGTCGTGGCCACGCAGCATTATCGTCTGCACTTGGGCCAGCGCTCCCACGGGAGGTGCGAAGACAGGCGCCGGCCTAGGGCTCTGCACAGCTGATGCTGTCCATGGCCGCTTGGCCACTCGGTGACTAATGGCTGGCCTCTGTCCCCAGCAGTCGGTGCCCAGGCCTTTCTGGCTCTGAAGTAGTTCCTGGGAGTGTGGATGTTGTGTCTTACCAATTCTGCACAATGGTCTCTGGCAGGTTCTCCTGGGCCTGGCTGTCATTCTCCCGCCATCAAAGAGGCTTCCTCAGTGTCTCTCCTTCCATCTGATCACCTGTTTCAGATGCCGGTTATCTGCCTCGTGCTTGACTTGGTCACTAACAACTGGGCCGTCAGGGGAATCAGGGACAGCAATGCCTGTAGAAGTGATGTGCAACCCCTAAGTTCTCCCGAGAATTTTAGTTATTAGTAGGAATCATAAAAACACAAAGGCAAAAATTATAATTGTTCAGGATGCTATAGAGGGAGTATACGGAGGGAGTCACAGTCCCGAACAGCGAACTCGATCCTTGGACAGGTGTGCCCAGTTTTCAGGGTTCCGGCAGCGCTTGCCAGGAGCCGGGAAGGCAGTTTGAAGTCACCGCATCTCTCATAGGTCTGACTCCTCATGAAAGTGGGTCCCCTCTTACCACAGGTGAGGGGCTCAACGTGCTGTCCGATGTGCTGCTCCTTCTAGGCCCCACAGGAGAGAGGCCATCACTCTCCAAGAGGAGATGACACGTCTCCTTGGGCCCTGGGATGGGGGTTAGGATTCACCAGTGGGAAGCACCTTACCAGTCAGGCGTTTTGCCCGGGTGGGGTGCCATTGGCTAAAGGGTCCCACTAGAACCCCAGCAAAGCTGCCACCCACCGTTACTCATGCCCCTTGATTTCACATTATGCAGATTAGTATACACTTCCTTTCCCTAGAGTTGAAAAGACTTCCCTGAACAAGCTATAGCCATTCTAATCAGGTCCTCACCTTGCTGTTGACGTCCTACAACATGAAGCTAGATTTCCACGTGACTGGAGCAGGTGGGCTCTGCTTGGGGTGTTGATGTAGAGCCACGAGGCTACTGCGTTAACCCTCAGTGGGACCCGATTGAAGTCAAAGACCCAACAAGGACTTCTAACTAAGCTGTGGACTGTATGAAAGTTCCATTAGGTTGCTCAGAATTTGTTATTTCAGTGTGTGAACCCTCTGGTCCTGGGGGGTCAGGCGGCCAGAGTGTGTGTGTGGGTCTCCTAAAGTGCCATGTGTGGTTGCAGAGCCCCCTCTGGCAGGTAGATAGGTCTAGAAAACAGAGCAGTGACTCCCCAGGGAACAGTAACTGGGGTAGGTAGGAGCTCCCCTTAGTAAGAAAGTTGTACCTGTCAGGAATTAGGGCTCCTACAAAGGCCTTCAGGGAAATGAGAAGGGCTCACTGAGTTTTCTGTGCTCCAGTCTGACACCAGGACTTGTGGGTTGGGGTCCTGATCACTCTCTAGGCTGGAGTCACCAAACATTAGATGCAGAGGTAAGGTGTTCGCTGGGAAAGGTACGGAGCATTCACTTAGCTTCCTCTACACAAGCACAGACGGAAACCTGAATATAGAATTTGAGAGACTAGCTTCTCTTTCAGCTCCCCGCGTTCGTAACTCTATGGTGTAGGTTTCCTGTAGGAGATAAGGAAACGTGAGGAAAATGAATGTCAGGAAAGGGTGATGACGGAAGGGCAGAGAGAACCCAGCGGCAGCAGAGACCTTCCCGGGGGAGGACATCAGGTGCTGACACCGCCAAGCGAAGTGGGCCAGAGACTCAGGCAGGAGACAAAGAAGACCCACGGCTGAGGCAAGCCGAGTCCCAAGAAACGTACGGAGCAGGTCTGGGAGGCACACAGCTCTCCCAAAGAGGACGACAGAACTGGGCTGCACCGGATGGAGACTCCGCCTGTGGCCAATGTGCTTAGCAAGGGCCCAACAGGTGACCGGGTTTGTAGGACTGTTGTGCGGTTAGCACTGCAAGTCCCTGTTCTGGGAACCCCTCACTGCTGGCAGACGGGGCGACCGGCCCCTCACCCCTCCCTTACTGAGAAGAACTCTGACTGAGCAGGAACCCCAGAGCCCGTGTTTCCTCTGGGGTCACACGTCCAGTCTAGAGATTAATGGAATTGCCTGCAGCTCACAGGGCCGCGGCGAACAGCGTCCCCCTAAATTCATGTCAACCCGGGACTTAGAACGTCACATTATTTAGAAAGAGAGTCTTTGCTGATACAACCAGTCAGGAGGAGGCTGAACTGCATCAGGGTGGCCGTCATCTAAGAGCTGTTGTCCTTGTAAGAAGAGAAAAGACAGACACACAGGGAAAAGACAGCCATGTGCTGACGCAGGCAGAGATTGGGATGAGGGTCCACAAGCCAAGGAGTTCCAAGGATGGGCAGAAGCCGGAGGGAGGAGGGCTTCTCCAAAGCCTCCAGACAGAGCACGGCCCTGCCCACATCTTCATTGCCAACCGCTAGGCTCCCGAACCGGGAAAGCATAAAGCTCCTGTTCTTTTTTTTTTTNTGTTCTTGTAAGCCTCTCAGGCTGGGCTGACTTGTTACAGCAGCCGCAGAACATGTAGTCACATGACTTTTTTGATTTTAATAAACCACTCGCCCACGTCTTTTCAGCTCCTCTCAATTGTGTGGAGTAAAACCCACTCACGGTTGAGGGGGCGGACACGCTTGGCTGGAGTGAACCACGTGCATAGGCACGTCCATGCTGGGGCTCACGCGAGACTCATGTCTCCGGAAGTCCTCAGCCAGTCCAGCCCCGGCGAGGGCACCGCATGGAGGCCAGCTGGCCTCTGGCCAACCCTAGGTGTACCCTGTGAGAAGGCATCTCTAACGCTGCCCACCTCAGGAGGGAGAGGCGCCCACAGATGCCTGGAGCTACGTCACCGTCCGGTTAGGCTGCGAGGCTGAACACTTGGTGTGTCCCTCGCACTTTTCATCTCACAGGCCTCTATTTGATACAAATAGATGATCGACGCCCACGGTGGCCTGAAGGATGGGCGCTCTCTGGCCTCACTTCTCTCCAGGTGTCTGGCCAAGTCCTGACGGATGACTGTGGAGTCCATAGGGTTCTCCGTGGCGCTTCCCACTGTAACAGGCGAGAACCCTCCCGAGCACAGTGAGGAGCTTCTGCTTCTTCCCTGGGGCTCCTCTCCCACTGGGGACAGAGACAAGCTTGGCCTTGTGCGACAGGTCGGTTCAGCCCTCCAGAGAAATGGGACTAATGGAATATCTGTCCTATACCTGTAATTATTTACACCTCTCCGTATTAAATGTCTCCCTGTAACCCTGTAGATAGATCTAATACTATATATCTGTGTATTATCTTATTAAAAACACAAGTTTATTTTTAAAACATGGCTCTCACTATTATGGAGGCGGCACGTCTGAAATCCACACGGGAGGCCCATGGGGATTTTTCTATTTTTTGGATGTCAGTACCTTTACTGTATTTCCTTATTTGTAAGTTATTCTTTTGTAAACTGACCTGCAACCATTTAATTTCTGTATATACACCACGTTTCTCCATTGGGTGATTATGGTTTTACAGGACGGCTACTACTACGTAGGGGAGGCAGGCCAGGAGGCTGAAAGGTCAGGCAGGAGCTGATGAAGGACACAGCGCTCCTTCCCTGGACAGCCTCATAGCATCTGAGCAGAACTGGCCACCTTCTCCTGAGCCTGCTCTCATGGACGTTATGAAAGGGAGTCCCTTCTGGGGCACCTGGGTGGCTTAGTCGGTTAAGCATCCGACTTTCGCTTAGGTCATGATCTCGCAGTTCGTGGGTTCGGGCCCCGCGTCGGGCTCTGTGCTGACTGCCAGCTCAGAGCCTGGAGCCTGTTTCAGTCTGTGACTCCCTCTCTCTCTGACCCTCCCCTGCTCACGCTGTCTCTCTCTCTCTCTCCTAGAAATAAATAAAACATTAAAAAAAATTTATAGCCTCTAAAAAAAAAAAAGAAAGGGAGTCCCTTCCGATAGACACTGTGGCAATGACCCACATATGAATAGAGACCAGGGTATAATATTCACTTACTTCTTCTGCCCCCCCCCGCCCCCCCTTGGGATTAATTGGTTCAAAAACCTGACTCTTGAAACCTTGCAAGGACGGAGACTGAAACGAGCTGCCTGGGGGCTGCCTGCGCAGACGGAGTGAAGCCGCCTGCTCTGCGGGAGGGAGGGGGTGTTGATTCAGCAAAGGAGCTTTCTGGGTGCGTGTGTGACGGGTAAAAGTTCACCTGCGGGGCCTGGAGAAGCAGCACGCTCTCGAGAAGTGAGGCACGTTGTCTGGCAACCGCATGAGGCTCCGGAGAGAAGGGGCTCGCGGGGCACGTAATCGTGAAGCGGGCGGCGGTCTGTCATCCGCGGCTCGCTTCAGACCTGCCGGAAAGCCGGCACCTTATTTGCATGGCATCATGCTTGAGATGCTTGGCCAGCAGCCCCATGTTTTCTTTTATCTTTGCATGTCCGCACCAGGCCCTGTCCAGGCATTGGGAAGCCCCAGAGTTGTTTGCTTTATCTGAGCAAACAGTGATTTCCATTATGAGCCTAGTTCAACTCTTCCGAAACCTTGGAAAAGGCACACAGAATATATTTGGATATATATGGCTGCTGTGAGCGGAAAGATGGGCGCTTGGTAATGAGTAATTCTGAGGAGCTACTGAAAAATTTTAATAGGCTACTCATACAAACGGTAACAGAGATATGGGTCCAGGTTTAAGTTATCTATCTATCACCTATCTCTATCTATCATCTATCTATCTATCTATCCCTACCTATCTATATTTATTTATCATCTATCTCTATATCTATCTGTCATCTATCTATCTGTATCTATCTTGCTATGTCTATCTATCTATCTATCTATCATCCCTATCTATCTCTATTTATTTATCATCTATCTCTATTTCTATCTTTCTGTATCTATCTTGCTATGTCTGTCTGTCTATCTATCTATCTATCTATCTATCTGTCTGTCTATGTATGTATCTATATTTATCTATATATCATCTATTTCTATCTCTATCTGTCATCTATCTATCTTTCTTTAATCTTTCTTTATCTATCTGTCTATCTATCTATCTCTCTATCTATCTATCTATCTATCTATCTATCTACCTATCAACAGACACACACATACCTACAGGTACACCTGTATGTATACCTATACATATGAGTGATAGAGGTATAGTTATAAATATGATGGGATTGTAGATATATACTCAGAGAATGGGGTAGAGAGACAGACAGCAAATCAACAAAGTTTATTTTCTAAAGAAAACATACTACTATTCTGCATCTCAAACTTTTCGTATATTATTTTATTGAAATTAAATGTATTATCAAATTTAAGAAGAAATGAAAGATTACTACAGCTATTTGATACCAGTTTATGGTTTTTATTATAAAAGATGAGTGACTTAATTCTGCAGATCTTTTATATCTATTATTTTGGTCACTGTCTGGCTCACACACAGGGACAAATAAACAACAAAAATGCAGAGAAATAAATGGCTATTCCCTTTGTTTTTATTCAAGTTCAGCGTACCCACTGTTAAGTCTATGTTTGTGATATGAAAACTATTAATTGAACGCACGTGTAAAGAACAATTTTATTTTAACGCACATGTAATATGACTTATTCCATGCTTATCAGAAGAGGCAAATTTCATGTAACTTATGCTAACAAATGTATGCATTGTTTATCACTTTGAAATTTAATTTTTACTCACTACAGCAGAACCAAACTTCTCGTTTTTGTGGGTGGCTTTTTCTCACGGTCAGGTGCGTGGGCCACGGGCCTCAGTGCCAAGGCCGTGCTGCGGGGCTCGGGCTCCTATTCGGCAGCTCTGCCTTCTGCAAAGGTCTTTTACCCAAGAGCCACACTTGACCCTTCTGTGTTTGGAAGGGACTGGCTTTTGTGTTCAATACTCTAAAAAAAAAAGAGTCTTTCGTTTCATCTCAGTAAGCCATACATGTTTTATCTTTTAATTGCCCAAAACGTTAGCACAATGTTATTCTACATAAAGGCAATATTTATCCTAGCGTGAATATTATCCAGGGGCGTTTGGGCTAGTCTATAATGCACAGGAGAACAGCTTCAAGGACGATTCGTACAAGTGTACTTGAAACCTGGCCATGGAGGCTCGTGGACCCCACCTCATTTTTCTTTGTATCCTGCCCTAAAGAATAATGATACTTCCTCTTCAATAGCACTGCATTGCCAGAAAATCTGATGCACTGATACCAAAGTTCTCTGTGCCAGGAATGCTAATTTCCAAAGGTGGTATGTTTGGCAGGATGGACTTAATGCCTCCTACAACACGGGTAAACATGAACCTTTGAAAGAAGCTCATTTGAACTCATTTTAAAAAGCAACATGTTAGCTCTGCGTTTTTTGTTTGTTTTGTTTTTGTTTGGTTTGGTTTTCACTCCTTGTTTCATAAAAGCATTTCAGGCAAAATTTGCCGCGTCTTGACGTAGCCCCGCCAGAGGCGTCTCTCCCACAAGGCAGGGAAGAATTCAAAGCTATCTGGTAGCCCACCGGAGAACCATCCGGAATATTTCTTTGGCACATCCAGGTCAAACTCTCAATTTTCTCGCCTCGAACCACTTCTGTGTGCAGTAGCTGGGAACCCTTTGTCACACGCGGGCAAATGTGTGCACCTGCCGTTTGGCACGCAGGGACCAGACGAACAAGGCTGGGTGTCGCCACGCTGCTTTCCCTTCCTCACAGCCTGGGGACCCCGGGCTGGAAGCCCAGGGGCCTCACTATCTGGCTCAGGGTCCCAAGCATCCTGCCTCCCAGGCTCTACTTCACTGACATGTCCCTGCCGTCCCTGTCGGGGCTCTCTGGGGTGTGGGAGCCAAGAGCTTTCATCAGCAAAATGTCTTTTGTCCCTCTTTCGGCACTTAGTTAGAAATCGAATGAAGGGCTTTTTGTTGTCATTGCTGTTGTCTGTTTTAGATTTTAGTTTTTACTAGATGGCTCATGTTCGATTCAATAATAAGCCTAACTTATTACAATAACTAAGTAATAGATTAGATTTAAGCCAAGAATCTAGTTTGCCTTAAATTACATGGAAAATGGACACAAACGTGTCCCAAGGTGTTAGGTGTTTCTAGGCTCCGTCTATAGCTCCCTGCAAGAGTGCGGCTGCCCTGCCCGGGGAACGGATGGATGGGTTCGGAGGTCAGGCAGCACCAGGGTCAAGTCTTAGGAAGACCACCTCGTCGCAAGGTAAACTGAAGGTAGAAGACTTAGCACCTCGACGCAGCACCCAGCACTGCAGCGCGTCAGTGGAGGTGGCTTCTGTGGTGATTGTGGTTTTCTATCTCATGGTATAGAGCCCGTTTGTAATCATCTCGTGCCCTGGGTAATAGTCTCTTTGTCTTAAGTAATTATTAAAGTTCCACATTTTAAAATTCAAGTGAGAACCCACGCAGTTTGTTTCAATAAAGCACCTTGTCAGGAAGGGAGCCTGGGGCCCTCAGTGCTCTGTCAGGTCAGGAGGCACACTCCTGGTTTTCAGGTTTTCATGAGCAGTTTACTTGTATGGGTTAATAGTTCATAACTTTCATTACTTATTACAGATTTTTCAAAGAATAAAGAAAAATGTGCTTATTTGGAAACAGGATTGTTATGTAATACTATTATTTACTATTATTATTTTTTTGGAGAGGGAGAAAGAAAGAGAGACGGAGAGAGACAGACAGAGAGGAGTCAGAGAGGGGCAGAGAGACAGAGGGAGACTGAGAATCCCAAGCAGGCTCTACAATCAGCACAGAGCCCAATGCAGGGCCAAGCCCAGGACCTTGGCATCATGACCTGAGCTGAAATCAAGAGTCGGACGCTCAACAGACTGAGCCACCCGGGCACCCCAGTGCTTTGGCCATCTTAAGTTAAAGATCCTTGATCATAAAACATGTTTTTAAACTTGACTCAAATTGAATTTATAATCCCCATGACTTCTCTACTTATACATAAGAGTGTAGTGAAATTAGCAAACACCAAATCATATCGATAATTTATTCTTCGTAGTCTGTGGTTTTCAGAAACTGTACACGCATCTGGTATGCGTCATCTCCTTGGCTTATTTCATGCAGTGAAACAAAATACAAAATCCACGCTTTGTGAGCATTCGCTCATATGGTCAGGACAGCAGCTAAAGACTGGGCTTCAAAACTGACATTTAACTACCCTACAAGCCATCAACATTGCATCTTAATACGCCATCGAGGCAATTTATTATACTGAAAAAGAAAATTAAAACCATTATCTTTAAACTTTAATAGGAAATGCAACTCTTGAAATGCAAATAAAAAATAAAACTTTTCTATTAACTATTCAATTATACATAGGATTTTCAGGTTTTGTTATATTGAGAAAAAAAGCTCTTTTGTGTGGGAAAGTAACACTTCAAAACATAATTGGTAGAAACATGCACCAGGATACCGTTTTGTCCTTTGTGCCAGCATGGGGCTGGGGACACCCTGAGGGGAGGTTATAGACATCGCAGGTGAGATGTAAAAGTATCTTAAAGAACCCTTTCCTTGTGATTGAAAATTCTTCTCATTGTACTTTATTTATAAAATGGCTTAAAATACAAACAAATAAAAAAGGGAAAAGGTCTACTGAGCCAAGATGAGAAATGTTGGTAATAGTTCTCCTTAAGTGTGTGAGTCAGGGTTCTCCAAAGAAGCAATGAAATATATATTCTACCTATCTACCTATCTTTCTGTCTATCATCTATTGTTTATCTATCTATCTATCTATCTATCTATCTATCTATCTATCTATCTATCATCTATCCATCCACCTGTCTATATATCTACCTTTCTATCATCTACCCATCCATCTATCTTTTCATCCATCTTTCTATCTATCCATCTATCTATCTGCCTATCGTCTATCATCTATCCATCTACTTGTCTGCCTATCTATCACCTATTTATCTATCATATTTCTATTCATCCATCTTTCCATTCATCTGTCCATCTGTCTCTATCCATCTATCTTTCTGTCTGCCTATTTTCTATCTATCTATCTATCTATCTATCTATCTATCCACCAGTCTGTCTATCTGTCTACCCACCCATCTTCTTATGCTTGTACAAAAAGATTTATTACAATAAATTGGCTCCTACGAATATGGGGAGTTTCAGGATATTCAGCCAATAAGCTGGATGCCCCGGAGAGCCAGCAGCCTAGTTCCAGTCCAAGTGTGAAGGGCTGAGAAGCAGGAGAGCCCATGGAGTGAGCTGCAGTCTGAGCCCAAGTGTGAAGGCAGGAGGAGACTGATGCCCCAGCTTGAAGATAGTCAGGCAGAGAGAGCTCTCCCTCCCTCAGCCTGCTGTTTGTTTCCAGTGTCCAACGGATGGTGTGGGGCCCACCCACACTGGGGAGAACAGTCTATACTTGCTCAGTCTACTGATTTAAATACTAACCTCATCCAGAAACCTCCTCACAGACACACTCAAAATAATGTTTAACCCAATATCTGGGTTCTCTGTGGCCCAGTTAAATCAGCAAGTAAGATGGAGGATCTCACTAAGGGTTCATGGCATCTGAAAAGGGAACGCTAAGGCCTGTTCAATCATTTTAGGACACTCTCCCTCTAAAATCACATGCACCGGAACAGGAGGCATGTAGAACATGCGTTAGAAATGGTGGTACACTAAGAGATTCATTTACATTTAACTTTACAGCCATACCCCATTGGGGTGTGTAAGCTGCCAGCTTACAGGGGACTAAAGTCGAGGGGCTTTCAATTAAGGCATCATGGGACTCACTTCATGGAGGACATAAAATTAATGAGTGTGAATGTGGCTGATTCAAAAGCGATTCAAAGTTATTAGAACAAAGCCCAGTCCCAAATGGATAACTCAGTAAGTATCTGTGAGGAAGGAGAGGTGGAATGGAAGGAAAGAAGGAAGAGGAGAGGTAGGGAGACAGACAGAGGGAGAGAGGAAGATGGGGGAGCAGGTGGGCCATGGATCAGGTGAACTTGTTTATTGGTTGCCTGGTGAAAGGAATACCCTTGAGTCTTGGGTCAGGAAGATGCAAATTTATTCAAAAGCACTATCCAGCAGGTAGCAGATTTGAACATTCATTCTTTCAAGGGAACTAGAGGCTGCGGGCTGGGAATAGAATATCAATTAGCACACAGCAGACTTGGGAGAGGCCCCAGGGGAGATAAAGGCATGTGGTGCGTCCCTGGCTCGTGCACAACACAATCCACGTCCTCAGAGAATGGAGTCTTGTGCCCGCCTGACAATGTGCATAGAGTCTGGGTGGCCATGGGCCTCCATGGGTCTCCACCACCCTCCTCGGCATCTTCAGCCCTCGGTCGCGGCCAGGGAAGACAGCCCAAGCCCTGCCTTCTTCACTTTCCCCTGACCACCGTTACAACACTCTGAGGCCTGGTCCCCAACCCATGAGCCTGCGCCCACCGCGGGGCCGGGACCCTCGGCCCTCCTCTTTGTCTCCCTCCCAGTGCTTCAACTTGTTCTCATGTCTTGTAGCTCCAGTCGATCTTCCACACATTTTCATTCAAGATTTGCTCACCCTCCTCTGGCTGTCTTTTACTCTGCAGAGAATTCCTTCCATCTGCCAACTCTTTTTACTTTGGTTTGCTACCAAACCATGTCACTTTGAGGAGCCTCACTTGGAGTCTTCCATTCCCAGACCCTGGGGGCCAGGGGCTGTCTGGATGGGGCAGGTTGGGGTGTTGAGCTGAACACCCCTGTGGTTAGTCGCAGGGTCGGGACTGCTGTCTGGGCATTTTGAGTGAGGCAAATGCATTGGTACCTCTGGCTCAAGAGGGTCTACTGAAGAATAACTCAAGGTCAGAATTCAAGGCCAGAGCTGAGACACACTTTCTAAGAATTGAATAAGCCCCCAACCAGCACGGGCCCCTCCCTAAGCACAGGGTTCATCCCCTTAGAGTGTGTCCACGTTCATATGTTTTTTTTTTTAATTTTTTTAATGTTTTATTTATTTCTAGGAGAGAGAGGGAGACAGCGTGAGCAGGGGAGGGTCAGAGAGAGAGGGAGTCACAGACTCTGAAACAGGCTCCAGGCTCCGAGCGGGCAGTCAGCACAGAGCCCGACGCGGGGCTGGAACCCACGAACCGCGAGATCATGACCTAAGTGAAAGTCGGACGCTTAACTGACTAAGCCACCCAGGCGCCCCGTCATATGTTTTATAAAGCGTCCAAAAGTAAGACATCTTTGGATTATTTTTATTGGCGGTCCCCAGATGGCCAAGAATTGGGGGACAGATTTTGTTGCCTTATTCCCAGCTCCAGCCACTGGTTTGTGCGTGTCCTGGCCACGGGTCCATTGCTCACACCTGTTCTGTGTGTGTCCACTGTATACGAGGCCTCCCCACCCCTTCTGGTTCTCTGCACACAGTAGGCAAACAACAGGAGTTGGTTGAGTGGGGGAATTCACATCGTTGAAATAAAACCCTGTGATTTGGCAAGTCCTTTGAAACGACAGGGTCCAGACAACGTGATCAGGTGGGACTAAAGCTCTTTCCCCACCTGATTGCTTTCTGATTTGTTTTGAAGCAGAAGAATAGACGTGTGCCGAAAGACCACTTCGTTTTTTCAAAGTAATGGAATTTTATTTGGGTTTTCAAGATTCTAAGGAGAATAAATACGTCTTCGATGAAGATGTATGGGCTGGAAAAGCCAGGTTCCTTAAACCTTACCCCCACTGCCTTTCTCAATCAGTTACATCAACTGAATGTTTTCTTTTTTATAATAAGTTTTAAAAGTGCTGTGTATAAAACAAATACTTGTACACCAAAATATTTAAAATGTTTTAATGTTTATTTATTTTTGAGAGAGACAGTGTGTGAGCAGGGGAGGGGCAGAGAGAGGGAGACACAGAGTCCAAAGCAGGATCCAGGCTCTGCTGTCAGCATGGAGCCCAACGTGGGGCTCAAACTCAGGACCAGCAATATCATGACCTAGGGTGAAGTGAGATGCTTAATCTACTGAGCCACCCAGATGCCCCATGTACACCAAAACTTTTTTAACTGCATTGTGAAAACGTGAACTTGCAAAATTAATTAATTAATTGATCATTAAAGGGGGAAAAAACCCTCAGTAAGTATTTAAAACTCCATAGGGCACCTGGGTGCCTCAGTCGGTTAAGTGTCCGACTTCAGCTCAGGTCATGATCTCACAGTCTGTGGGTTTGAGCCCCGCATTGGGCTCTGTGCTGACAGCTCAGAGCCTGGAGCCTGTTTCAGATTCTGTGTCTCCCTCTCTCTGCCTCTCCCCCGCTCATGCTCTGTCTCTCTCCGTCTCAAAAATAAACATTAAAAAAAATTTTGTAAATAAAATAAAACTGCATTAAAACTCCATACAATAGTTAATTCTCATAAAGGCTATTGTCTCACAGTTTCCAATGGTAAACACATAATCCGTGTTCCTGATTGCCAAGGTCTGGTTTAAAGTGTCCTGCACATTTCAGCCTCATCTCCCAGGTGATGTACTGGAGTAAACAGTGTCCTCCCCAAATTCACACCCAAGTGGAGCATCTGAATGAGATCCTATTTGGAAATAGTGTGTTTGCAGACATGGTCTGCTAATGTGAGCCAAGCTGGAGTGAGGAGGTGAGGCTCCGATCCGGTGACTAGTGTCCTGCAAGAAGGTCCTGTGAAAGCATGGGGCACAGAGGCACGGAAGGAGGGGCCACATGAACATGGGGGCAGAGACGGAAGTGATGCGATCACAGGCCGGGAACAGCAGCACCCAGCAGCTGGGGACTCAGGAAGGACCCTCCCTGGGCCTCAGCTCCGGGACACCTTGGTGCTGGACTTCCGGCTCCAGGCTGACAGAACAAACCCCGGTGTGTGGTCTTTTCTTCCTGTGGCCCCAGGTCACTGACCCAAGCCCCTCAGCAGCGGCTCCTTTGCAGGGAAGCCCTGGGGGGCTCAGTGGTGCTCACGCATTTGTGCCAGGTGCTTGCAGAATCGCACGGCTCTTGAGCGGACCCCAGTGGGCCGGGGGGCTCGCAGGGTGAACAGCTGACCCATGGAGAGTGTCCCCCAGGATGTGAGAGTGGACACGGCAGCACAGGTCCACC
>NW_027551559.1:9779585-9839316 GCF_008692635.1 Crocuta crocuta
GGCGGGGGGGGGGGGCGCTCAGCTGAAAGGGGCACAGCAAAGCCCAGCCAGGAGTGAGCAGTGGCCAGGGAGGGGTGTGGCCTCTACTGCCCCCTGCAGAGTGAGGACGAGGGCGCCCGCGGACCCGGTGGGGGAGGCCACGGGGCCCAAGGGGCGTGGGGCACGGGCCACGTGGGCAGCGGGCAGGTCTGTGAAGACATGACAGTCTGGGCAGAGGGAGCCCAGGCGGGGGGGGGAGGGGGAGGGCTGTTTGATGCCCAACACCACATTCATTTGCAAGTTACCAGGCTGGGGGACTTAAAAATTTTTTAAAAAAAAAGAAAAAAGAAGAAGAAAAGGTTTCTTTTTGTAGTCACGGCTGCTCGGACCAAGTCTTTTCTGTCTTTTCATTTTCTTTTTAACCTAAGTCTTCAGGAGGCCTGATTCTGCCTCTTTCTGTCTTACCTCCCCCAGGGCTGTACTTTGCTTAATACTCTTAGCACCGACCTGGAACATAGCTGGAGGGAAAGGCTTAGTCAGGCGGCCCCCAGCTCTGTGCGTGGGGAGCAGGCTCCAGAGTGGGCTCCCCGGGCCACGGGGCAGCACCTGTTGGGTCACCGCTACCTCCGACCGTGACCCTTTTGCAGAAGAGCCCCGTGTCAGGCAGAGGCCTTCTGCAGCCGGCCCCAAAGGCCAGGGAGCCAGGACGGCCCCTCAGTCAGTAACAAAGCTGCCAAAGGCTCGCAGAGACTGCAGAATTTTCCAGAAGAACCTGGAAACAGGCCGGACAAACACAGGAGCATTTTCACGGGGCTTTATTTTGTATGACACGTCCGTACAAGACCGAGTGTGTAAAATCCGTAAGGGCACCGAATCTTAGCAGCAAATACACAATTCTCCCTCCCGGGCGTCCTTTGCCCTGGTCTCTGGGCTCAGCACAGCCCGCACACCTTTGCACTAGTGCACAGCAGCGATCGCCTCCCGGGACAGGGCAGGCACAGTCACGGTTTTCACCGCACATTGGAAATAATGCACAAAACCCCGCAGAACTCCATCCGGTGTGGAAGCCATGACTGGCAGCCTAGCTGGGGCCACTGTGTGTTTTATTACATGTATCTTCTGGCTTCAGTTGCTTAATTAGACTCCCGGCTAACCGAAAGGCACGTAATAACAGGCTGCTTTATGACAGAGTTCTTCTGTAGAACAAAATTAATATTTGTATCTCGTGTTATAAATAAATATTACAAAGACCACATTTTTAAGCCAAAGTATTAAAATCCTTTACACAGTTTTTCCCACAGATGATATTTTAAAAATTTGTCATACTAAGCTTACAAGTATTGAGTGCATTGTTTTTAAATGAGCATATGCCCAACCTGAGAGGTACTGGATGGGAAAATTTTGATGAGAAAAGGGATCTGGGCTGCCTGGGGAGAAATGGAATCAGGGAGGAAGTCTAGTCCAGCAGGAGGTCTGGTGGGGCGGGGGGTGGGGCGGGGGATATGACACCCTTTACTCTTTGGTTCAAATCATCTAGTGTTTCCGACCAGTTTGTATAATCCTCACTGCTGGCTAGACTGACAATCGGAGGTATCAATCCTTTTACACTTCTATGCTGATCTTGTCTTTATTTAAAGTTATGGTGTTTTGTTTATCATGGAATTTTCCCACAATGAGTTTTGTTTCTTAAAAATATTGCACTGAGGGGCACCTGGGTGGCCCAGTCGGTTAAGCACCCAACTTCAGTTCAGGTCATGGTCTAGCGGCTCATGGGTACAAGCCCTGCATCCGGCTCTCTGCTGTCAGCACAGGGCCCACTTCAGACCCTCTGCCCATCCGTCTCTCTGGCCCTCCCCTGCACGTTCTCTCTCTACATCTCTCTCTCAAAATAAATAAATAAAAACTTCTACAAAATAAAAAAATACAAATATTGCACTGAAACACTTATTACTTTGATGACTGGGTTTGTTGGCACCGCCTTAATTCAGAGCGACATATGCAGAGTTGGGAGGAGGGCCACATGTTTGCACGGCTCAGGGCTGCTCAGGCACCCGAGTTGGTTGGCACCAGGGGTCGGGGGCAAGGGAGGACCCGGCTGCATGTCCGGGGTGTCCAGCCACCTCCTCGTTGGTGAGGCAGCTCGGACCCATGGCGGTGAAGGTACTTCACGTTCACATCCTGCCTATTTGTACTTTACGTCCAACATCCTTAAAATATTCCTCTCGAATTCTACAAGGAAAAGCAGCAAAGAAGGAGCTATTCAAATCTGTGATATGTAGATAGTTTTACAATTATAAACCTTGGAGAAATGACAAAGTTCAGTGTGTAGAAAAGTGTTTGATTGAATCCATTGTTTCAAGAACAATTCTTACATTAATTGTGATTGTATTGTCCTTTACTGACGTCAATCCAGCTAAATGCAAATGAAAACGGTCTGCCTTTTAAAGACTATGGAATACAGTACGTGAAATGAGAATATATCATCACTCTATAGTAACTGTTAACTTTATAAATAACTAAAGCTCTCCCTTGAAAGGACAGAGATAAGAAACTTTACTGATATGCATTTACTCATTTCTATAGCCATTTATTTATTATCAAATGTTTCCTGAGTGGCTACCGTGTGCCAGCAACTGTATTAAGGGTCTGTAGAAAAAGACACAAATTTTACCTTCACGGACGGACCTCTGTGCAGCCATACGCTATTCTATAAGATGCAGCTATGAATGTTTTTAGAAACTTTCCTAAAAGTTTATTCAGACAACGTAGAGCAATAATATTTATATTAATAGATCTCTCTTCAAAATATGCATGGAATGTGTTACACACAATCCTATGTTTGCACCAGTGGGGGGAAGTGCTAAAATGTAGAAAATAGGAATTTTGAAAGAGATTCATCAAGAAACAACTCACAAGAACATTAGGGAAAGAAGAAAGTAAGTGATAGAAACATTGTTTCAGGGTGGCTGGTCTTTTGAATCTTATTCCTATTTCTAGTTTGTACCTCTGATTATCTTGCTAAGGCAGAGATCAAATGTAAATGACTGATAATGAGCTAGACTCACTCCACTTCTCATCTATAAATGTATTACTGTGGCACATTACCTAATACTTCAGTGTGCTAAAATAAACACAAACAAACAAACATAATGGCATTCTTCATCTGTTTCCATAGTGTTATGAAGCCTTTATAACGGGAAGACAATGTGATCCAATGTAAGGGAGGAAAATGGAGTCGGGGGCACTCCCTTCCACGGCTGAGGCACATATTCATGGAGAAGGACCAGCATCATGAGTTTTCAAGGGGAAAAGTTACTATTAGAAGAAAAATATTTGGTAGCTCCCAGCATTCAACTAAATGAAATAAGATTTTACTATTTAAGGCATAAAACACTGGACACTTAGGGTTTTCGTGAATAAATTAGAATTGCTTGACGAAATCTTAAAAATTCCATATGTAAAAATTGCCATTTTTTTTAGCCTTAGTTTCCTCACCTTTAAAGTTCTGGATTGACACTAGATGTTTTCTAAAGTCTTGCCCCATGCAAAACATCCATACTTAAATATTTTTTGGTGGACAAAGGATGATTAAACCATTTTCTCTATAAAATAGCTGTAGAGTTACTTTTTCATAGTGTTTTACAGAATATAGTTTTTTAAATGTAAATTGAAGTTCGTTAACATACAGTGTAGTTTTGGCTTCAGAGGTAGAACTCAGTGATTCATCTCTTCCATATGACGTCAGTGCTCATACCAACAAGCTCCCTCCTTAATGCCCATCCCCCACGTAACCCAGGCCCCACCCACCACCCCCTCCAGCAACTCTCAGTTTGTTCTCTATATTTAAGAATCTCTGTGGTTTGCCCCCTTCTCTGTTTTTATCTTATTTTTCCTTCCCTTCCCCTATGTTCATCTGTTGTGTTTCTTAAATTCCACATGTGAGTGAAATCATATGGTCTTTGTCTTTGACTGACTTATTTGGCTTAGCATAATACAGTCTAGTTCTACCCACATTGTTGCAAATGGCAAGATTTCATTCCTTTAGATTGCTGAGTAGTATCCCATTGTATATAGATACCACATCTTCTTAATCCATTCATCAGCCGATGAACAGTTGGGCTGTTTCCATAATTTGGCTACTGTTGATAGCACTACTGTAGACATTGGGGGACCTGTGCCCCTCCGAATCAGCATTTTTGTATCCTTTGGTGATAAATACCTAGTAGTGCAATTGCTGGGTCAAACCACACTACATTTCAAGAAAATATTACCTGCGCAAAAAGAAGTACGTTTACACTCTGTTCTTTGCGATTCCAAGGTATGCTATTCTGAGAACTCATTTTCCAGACAAGATCAGAGCTCCAACACATGGACCGTTGAAGCTGGCTTCTAAGTGCCTTCTCATCAGCGAGTGACCAAAAGTTGGAGGAGATTCATAAGAGTTCAAACCAATTTTATAGTTGTTTTCAACCCACGTGTGACACAATACTTGTTGGGGAAGTGTACTGTTCATTTTAAAAACTACTTTGACGTGTTGGCCTGGGCATGTAATAATTTGGGATAGTTATTCACCCCTTTTTCCTTCCTTTCACATAAAATAAAGGTGTTTTTTTTTTAATTTTTGCAGATAAAAGCAAAGCATGAGAAGTAAAACTTAACTGCCCTTAAATGTGTTTAAACCAATCAGAGAATTCAGTTGGCATTTAGTGTTTTCTAGGCTTTTTGTTAATCTGAGGGCTGAGACTGAGGGGAGTGAAGCATTCACCTTGGATGCAAAATTTAAGGAGACACCAAAGAATATAAGCAAGACAAATCATATCACTGTGCAATATTTTTTAAAAAAATTATGAAATTCCATAATAAAAGTAATGATAAAAATGATTAACAAAATCCATGATGAACAAAGCATCACTTTAGATAAAGACGAGATCAGTGTAAGTACATTATGTCTCTGATTGTTCATCTAGCCAGAAGTGAAGCATTGTGGAAATTGGAAACACTAGATATTTGACCAAAGTCAAAGAGAGGGACGGAATATGTGCCAAGTGAGACCTTCCCACTGGGGTTGCCTTGCCCTTCAACGGAAGCTGTAAGGAATCTGAAGTCTTACAATTGAGCAATAAAGTGACAAAGTATACTATTTAAGCTAGTGAATTTTCAGGGGAGGTGGGGGGCTGGACCTTCCAGAATTCAGGCAGGGGATCAAGCATTGTTGGGGAAGGTTTGGTGGTCACTGTCCTTGCAGAGTCTGGTGACACGCTGGGGAAACACAGGCCTGGCTCTCCACACTTAGGCTCTACATTCTCAGTCATGCTTACAAGTCTGCCCATCATTTTTGCTTTTGTGGGAACTAAACACAAGAACATCAAGAAAGAAAACAGAACAGGAAAGAAAGGGGAGGCAAGTCAGGCAGGGGAATGTCTTAAAAAATGGGTTTCAGCCAGCTGCTACTAAAAGATCCAAACTTAAATTTCCTGGGTAATAAAGTGAGCACAGCTGTCCAGGGATTGTCACCTTTCTCATGACTTTGAAGTTCTATAAACAAAGAGCAAAGTGATAATTGGCAATCTATACCACTGTTTTCTTTACCCTAGGAGGGAGTTACTAGACTATTTTTGGTAGTTCCTTCTCAAGATAAGACTAGGGGTAGGTCATTTTTGTAGTATCTTTAATCTCTTGGTGCCTGTTAAGTACATTCTTGAAAGACATACCTGAACTTGAATCCTCATAGAAGCTTCACATATGAAAAACTGGATGATACAGATCCGTAGCCAAGATTTCATAGCCCTGTTATCAGATGGAATTAAAGCAATATTGAAATATTTACTTAAAACTTACAGACAAAGCACAGCTTCAGATGGCTGAATGAAGCATGGCATCGGGGATGACAGATGAGTTAAACGGCACTGAAGGGATGCTAGCTGCCTTGGAAACTGGCTTGAGACTAGGCTGTTCTTCCCCTGACCAAAAAATGAAAGTGCTGAAAAAGAAGAGAATTTTTGTCTCAAAATTCTGGGCAGGCAGGCAGCTCTTAGAGGTACCTAAGTGTAAAAGACACAGATATTTGAATTCATAAAACTTCATCCTGATATTTTCCAATGCTTCAGGGTGAAAAATGTTTTAATGATAGAAGTTAAGCCTGTGTGTGTTTGTATATCTGTTCTTAACAATGTCGAGCCCATGAGGTGTTTCTTCCCCCCCTCCACTTCTATCTCCTTTAGAAATAATAATAATAACTATTTTGAAAAGATCAATTTAAATTACTACTTTTTCACAAGGTCCACAATCTTTTATAATGTAATATGTCATTTTCTTACTCTTTTTAGTAGAGTAGCTACTTCAATCTCTTCCTACCTGTAGAAACATTATTCTGTTGCACCAGGTAGTTTAGTTAGTACTTCACAAAAGTGTTCTCTAGTGGTTAAACAGATGCATTGGCAAAAAGGAAAGGAACATTAACAGTCTGAGGAGAAGGTTTTGTACTGGTGTCTGAAAGTTTAACTTCAGTTCAAAAATCGTGATCCCACGAGAAAAAAGTCAGTGTAATCAAAGAAGGACTTATCCATATGGCTTAAAATGAACCATATTTACAGAAAAAGTCAGATGCTTCTATGCTGAAGAGAAAGCATGTCCCCAGAGACAGGCTAACAGAGCTCAGAGTGCATAATGACCAAAAAATTAGACAAGTACCAGGTTGTGAAGGGAAATGAATGGAGAATAAATGTATAAGCTGTAGGCAATTGGACGTTTTAACAAAAGGAGAATAATTATCAGATTTTGCTATGGAAATGTACCCTAGATGCAGACTAAATTTCAGTCAGAGGACAGTGACAAAGTTATTCTAATAATCTGGTTACTGTGGTGAAACTATTATCTGAGTCTGTAAGAGCATAGAGGAAGAAGGGACAGGAAAATATGAAGGAAATAGAGCTCAAAACTTCATATATGGGCTCCAAAAGAGATTGCAAGGTAGAAATGAGCACAATGCTTTCCACTGTGGATGTCTGAGGGATATCACTAAAAGAAAAAAAAAAATGCCACTATTACACAATATTCTTTTCGAAAATCTAGATCATATAAGAAGAAATGCCAAATAACTTGCTTATATAATGAAGAACAGGAAACACAGAAACTCTGTGGATGATGTTGTCTTTCCATAAAAAAGAAAAAGAAACTAATAAAAATTAACTAGAATGTATAGTAAAATTTGGTAAGGTGGCTAGATATAAGCTAAATATACAAAAACATAGTTTTCCTCTATACTTTCAATGATTCATTAGAAATAAAAATGGAAATAAATTATTCCATTTTTCCAAATTAAAACAACTATAAAATAGTTAGGGAAAAGATTAATAAAAAAGGTAAAAGATCTGTACCATAAATTTTACTGAAGAACATAAAACAGGTCATGTAGGCATTTAGCTATAAATGTGTTTTTTTTTAATAAGAAAACTTAAACTCATAAAAAATTTTATTTTTCCCCAGTAATATGCACATGTGATACAATATTTATCAGAACAAAACTTTATTTTCAGCTGAATTATATAGTTTAAAAGGCCAGGTATGAGGCAGACAATCCTGCTCCCTAAAATTACACATGCTTGTCTGCAGAGCACAGTCTGCTCTATTCTTACGTTGAAGCCAAATGACTGGTCTGGCCAGTGGAGTACTTGAGAGTGAGTGTGGTTTTTCTACTAACTTTTCTTTTGTGAAGACAAATTTAGAAGCTTCACTTTGAAATGGTGGTGCCACAAGTTGAAGGACCTGGATCCAATTGGAGTCATCAACAGACAGCATTAACCCACTCGCACATGGGATTTGAATGAGACACACCTGTGTTGAATTGTGCATTAAAACCTCAAGATTATTTATTTCCTCTTTGCCTAGTCTCATATGACTGAAGCAATATGGAAAATAACCATTTTATTTTTTTATTTTTGATAACTTTTTAAAATGCTTATTAATTTTGAGAGACAGAGAGAGCACAAGTGAGGGAGGGGCAGGGAGAGAGGGTGACACAGAATCTGAAGCAGGCTCCAGGCTCTGAGTTGTCAGCACAGAGCCCGACATGGGGCTCAGGCCCGTGAATTGTGAGATCATGACGTGAGCCAAAGCGGGATGCTTAACCAACTGAGCCACCCCTGGAAAATAAACATTTTAGAATGGATGTTAGAATTGTAAATATCAGAATAATGAGCAGACACTTGCCTTAACCTATTTTAAAATGTACATAAGGTCATTATCATGAATATGAATATTACACTAGCATGAGAGAGCATACTAGGAAATGTGTATGAAAAGTGAGTGCCTACAGAAACAGTATATGACAAAAACGCATTTCCAATTCAGGAGGGCGATATGGCAGTACTGCATAAATGGTTTAAACATAATTAGCCATTCATTTAGAAGAAAACAAAACCTACTTGTACCATACACAAAAGAAAATCTTTTTAAAAAAACATGGAAAATTTGAGAACACTTTGGGAGATATTTTGTGTTACTAAAAAGCAAAGAGCCAGAAATGAAAGACAGACTTATTTGATCACTTTCTTTAAAAATGGTGAAAGGTAACATAGTTAAAGGCAATGTACTGGGCATATACTTGCAACATATGCAAATGGTAAAGGAGCTATATCATCAGGATTCTAGAAACTAATAAGAAAGAGACAAACAAGATTTAACGGTGAGTCAATTTACAGAAAAGACTGTCTCTATGACCAATACACATGAAAAAAGGCGCTGAACACCACAGTTAGTGAAATGTAAATTAAGGCAACAGTGAGAAACCTTGTTTTTTAACCCCACGCATTTAGCAAAATTGTAAAAGTGCAATAATAGCCAGTATGAGGAGAGTACTGAAAATACTCATATTCACAAATTGTTGCTAGAATTTAAATCCTTGCAGCCTATTGGAGAGTCATTAATTAAATGAAGATGTGCAAACTCTTTGTTCTGGCAGTCCTTCTTTTGGGAAACATAAAATACAAAATATAAAAATCAGTAATATGTAAGGATATCTAAATATTAGTCCACATGTCGTATCAAAAATCAAGATCAATAGGAATATCCATTAACATTTCCTAATGCTTGCATAATTTGTACCTACCCCTATGTTGAAATCTTATACAGCTCTTAACAAGAATGAGTTGTGGTAACCATTGATTGGCAGAAAAGCCCATGATTCAGTACTGAGAAAACTCAATTATAGTGTAATGGGTTTGGTATGACCCTTTTTTTTAGAATTGCTAAATGACAACAAGATAGCCCTCCGTGTGTGTGCTGTTGAATTTCTACACCTCTTGGCCACACCAAGGAAGGGACGGCCACCACAGTGTTAGCAGGTTAGCCTCCAAAACAAATCCATGGGTAGAAGATGAGGAAAGATATTTATCTCATAAATATTACCATTCTGTGTTTGTTTCACTAGTAATAATAAGTGTATATTTGCTTTTTAAATTAATAAATAGGGTTTAACAAGAAAAATCATTGAGCAGATGAAAAGTCCACTAAGAAATGAAAGGCTGTGGTCTTAGGGACAATGGATATACTCCTGTTATTGGTCAGCTTTAGAAACCTTCAGGGAGGAGACCTAATACTATGCCAGTGCTCTGAAAGCACAAGTGTGTTTCAGTTAAAGTAGAAGAAATATACCAAGATAAAAAATGGCACCAAAATGCTGCACACACTGACAATATTGATATTCCACTTGGTCCTGAAACCATGTTTCTAGATTGGCTGTGAGACTGACAATCGGTCACTAGAGGCAAGATGCCCGGTCATAAGATTTTGTAACATTGGTCTATGTGCATGGATGTCTTACCTAGCGATTTCTTAGCAAAACTGATCAAATTTGTATTTGCCAACAAAAGCAGATAGCCTGACAATTACATTAAACATTGTCTGTGCAACTTTATACTCACCATAAATAGGAATAACTGAGTATTTTTTTTGTAACTGAACAAAATGAATTAGTATAGTTAAGTGAACGTCTTAAATGTTAGCCACTGTGGCTATGTTGGTTATCGTGATTCTTTTACGTACGTGTAATACTTTGTCACCTGAAAGATTTCCAGTGAAGTAGTCCAATAATACAGAAAGGAATTGGAAATCTGTAAATCTGGCTTCACCCTTACTAGCTGTTTTATACTCTAATCCTCAGTTTCCTCATATGTAAAAACCTCCAGACTTTATGTGTGTTAGAAATAACAGCTGACTAATTTGACAATAAACTATTTGTAAAAAAAAAGAAAGAAAGAAAGAAATAACAGCTGGACAATTCCTAATACATGGTACATGCTTGACTTTGATGTTCATTTTGTAAAGCTTATTTTCTTGGTAATTATATATAATTTTTTCTGGGAGCACAATTAAATAAATGGGGATTACAAATTATTGTATATTGCATTAGTTTTCAATAAAATAAAGAAAAACTGCTTTTTCTAATTGTAATTAGCTTATTAGTTTAAAAATGTTTACATTAATACAGTTGGGATTATTGAGTTGTTGCCTTCTTGGCTTGTTTTATTACTAATGATGATGATGATATCAAGAATAATTTTGAAATCTAAAATCAGATAAAAGATTAAAAGAATTCTACCTGCCAGATAGATATGTCATACTGTCATTATCTATTAAACTTAATCACACCATGGAAAGAGCATTTTGATGCTTGGAATTATCACATCTTATCAAAGGTGATAAGAGAGGAAAAAGAAAGCTAAGAGCAGAAAAACAAAGCTGTGAACCTTGCAGGGCCATCATCTAAAGAAAGATCTCAGGTTGAAGGAAGACTTGACTCGTGTGTTCTCTACAAACTCTATACAATGTGCTAAAGCATGAAGTGTTTGTGCCTGGCCGTTCAGTTAATTTTTGAGATTATTTTTAAGGAATCGTAACCTTACCATGAAATTGCAAATAATTTTTACTATTTTACTCATAATTCTAGAAGTCTAGCTAGATGAACAAAGTCAGAATGTATCCGTGGCAGTGCTGTTACTTACCTGTCAATTTGCTGCAATATGACAAGATCAGATTTATCTGTATAGTAAATCAGAACAGCTACTCCCTAGAACTATCCGTACACATTCCAAGTGTCTTCTTATGGACAGAGGTGGGCAAGCGGTAATGAGCTCAGTTAGAACCGGGTAAGTCTGAGCTATGACCACCCCTCCCCCCCACAATGGGGACATAAAACAAATGGTTACAAAGCAGAGCTTCACAGCAGCTCAATTTAAAACGAAGGTAGTTAAATCACAGCTCCAGCTTTGTTTGACTTTCTTACAGTTTCAAGGGTGTCATGGGCCAACCCCACTCCCTTGTCCCCTCTTAACGCTCTCCTAAGCATTGCAAAGGCAGGAAGCTAAGGCACTTGTGCCTTCTCAAAGATGTTCGCACCTGGCATCTGTGTGCCAGCACTTCCCCAGGTGTGACTAGCTCATGGGGAGGTTATTCTGTTACTTTGCAAAAAAAAAAAAAATTAATGTCAATTGTGCTTGTGGAATGCTGGGTTAAAGACGTGTGTGCAGATTTTTGTCGGGTAGGTTTTCTTCTTGTTTTCTCATTTATTTCCGTAATGCTTTTCAGAATTATTATTATCATTAGTATTTAGGGGAAACTCCATGACATGAGTTTGCTGTCAGGTAGAGAAAGTGGATTTTGAAGTAGTTCCTGAAGTTACTGAGTCATTTGACACTTTTTTTTCTGGAGACATCTCTCAGAGCCGGCAATCCCGGGGCCCACTTAGGGTAGCATGGTAGCTGCCATGTGATGCGCAACCCGGTGAAGAAATGTCACAAGGGTAAAGTGTCACCCATTCGTCTTCGCCGATTTAGCACTTGTTATAAATTCAGACCTGACGGAGGACTGTGCCTGCCGCTGCCTTATCCATGGAGAAAGGGTTTAGTAAGCAAATTAATACAGCAAACTAGAGTTTTGTGTTCTGTGTTCTGAGCTTTTAATAGATATTCCATGAAAAAGGATTTTATGGGCAAATAAGTTCAGGAAGCCCTACACGCTGTCCATCTTGGAGACCAGCAACGCCTCTAAAGCAAAGGCCCCTGACAATCCAGCAGCTTACCGGACATGGTTCATCCCAGCGCTGCCCAGGGCAGTTACTAATGGAGCCGTCCCTGCACTCCTCTTTCCTTCTGTCCAGAAAAATAATCTACTGTGATTTGGGGAATGCTGTTATAAATAAAGCTGAGTGTTCTCTCTGCAACCGTAATGTACAACTTTTAGACTCAACACGGGATGCAGGGAAAGGAAGGAAGAGGGTGGAGATCAGTGAGAAATCTGATTTCTCAGCCCTACTTCTCCTACTTTGCGTTGCTTTATCTTTCAAAGAGGGGCACGACCTGTCCTTATAATCCAGCACAGAGACTCTCAGCTCTTCACTGCTGCTCTGCTCTGGAGGCCCCCAACCCTTCCGTAGATGGCTCTACACAGCTACAGCCACTTCAAGCATTAGCCACTTGTTCGGATATTTAAATATTAACCAAGTACCATTCTGATCTTTTTATCAAAGGAAACATCTCCTACCTAGAAATTTTTCCTCAGCTTATTGTGTCTGTTTATGAGAAAAGACAGCTTGGCGGTGGCGGGGTGGGGGGGAGGTATGACTCAGATCTTTGCTTGTGCAGATTGAACCCTTTTATCACCAACCATTCATGATGACGTTTAGAGTCCCGGTTCAGAATGTCTGAGGAGCATCACGAATAAAAAGATGTAGTAACCTATGTCCAGGCTTCCTATAACATGGTAATAATAGTACCATAATAATAGGCCATTGGAATTTAATTCAGTCCTTGCAAATATACACACACTCTTTCTCTGCAGTGGAGGGTTATGCTCTCGACTTGGTGATTTTTTGGAAGTCTGTAATTCCAAGATTTTCACTTAGGTGCCATGGTGACACTCCAGCCATTGCTACTGTTTTCATCTCACAATAAAAAGACAGGCAACGAATTGCCCTAAGGAAATTCAAGTAGGTACTCCACACAAGTAATTCGGATGCACTGCTTGCCGTGCAGATAGCTTTGCACCAAGTGACCGGTTTGCTTACAAATTAGTCACTTACGCTTCATGAATATACAGACACACAGCAGCTATAGCTCTCAAAATCATGATTAGTATTAAAGCCAGCGTTCCCAGCCTGTTCACCCAGGCTCTTTACAGTTTTAACTGATTAACATCAACCTGTTTATTACCTTGCTGTTTGTTTAATCACTCAGTCTGTGCGGCGGCCATGGATAAAATGATCTTCATCGTAGAGATGAAAGAATTAATCAAGCGAAACAGTAAAGAATGATTTCAGAAATCTTTTGAGAGAGATAAATAACTCAAAGTGCTGAATTATTGAATCTTTAGGGTATATTTATTTATCAGGCAGTCAAAATTTGCCATTTTAAAACTCATTCCATTTTTCTTTCATATTAGCTGGTTGTCTGCAAGGTGACATATAACCACCAAAACTGAATATGCAATCATCTTGTGACTTAATATGAGAAAACTTGATAAATCTATTCTATTATGTTTAAAAACAAACCTTCATAGTGTTCAGTCTGAAAAGCTCAGATGATCTATAATAAAGAGGGAAATCCTGGCTCCATCCTGACCCAAGCATTCTGAATAGTTTTGTGATTGAATCATACACCCTCGGAGGAAATATTTAGACTCTTTCACTTCAAACTCCCACTCAAAGGAAGGACTACTCTCTCCAACATTCCTAAAATGTGTCTCCCAGCCGCCGACTGAATATTGTGCACTAAAGACTCTACCGAGCAGAGCATTGTTGAATTTGTCACATGCCTTGTTCACTACGACTTGACTCTTTGGTGGGTCCTAGCTCGGGTCGTCAGCATAACCCAGATTATCCCATAACGTCTCTTTCACATATATTTCACAAACACTCTAATGCCACAACTAAGTGCCCTACTGCCTGGTGTAAATGTCCTCAGCTTTAACGATCTTCAGCTATTACTCATATCATGTCATTGAAGCCCTTTGCCAGGTCACCCTCCGGACCTTCTCGTCTTCAGCTTTCTTTTCTAAGGCTTCTCAAACAGGAAGTGCTACTCCAGGCATAAAATGACCCATGTTGAGCATAAAAAGAAACCAGTCAAGAAACTCACAGAAAGACTCTCGCCTCTATCTTTCTGGATTCTATGCTTGAAGCGAAGACCAGCCTAGAGAATAAGGGTAAATCCTCGGCTCCCAATAAAAAGACTGAGCTCTCTTGCAGTGTATACCTGTCACATCAGTATGGGCCACACGTTCAAGTTTCCCAGGAATAAAAGAAAACAAAACAGAAATAAAAGCCTGGTCCAGTTGAGACATGTTTTGTTTTGTTTTTTTCCCAGCTCGACTATAAATGACCAAACTGATCATGAAGAAGCACAGACAATGCTCCACACCACCACAGCGCATCTGCATACACAAGCAGAGCGTGTACTGGTGAGTCAAGAAAAGCATGTGTACTGGAGAGTCAAGAAAATAAAAAAGAAGAATCTGCAGAACAGCAAATTCTCTGTCTTTTGGAAGTCTGGTTTGATACCTTATTCGTTAATGAGTCAAGGTGATGAAATCAGGGCTTACGGATATGGGCATTACTGGTGTATTTCAAGATACCATGGGTGGATTTACTACCCATCAGGTTCAACTGCTTGGGTCTATTACTCCTAATGTCTCTCTCTGATGAGAGAAGATATATACTCTCGAGTGCTCCGTTGACTTTGGCTTCAAATGGTTGAGCGTCTGTAAGACCTTCCCACACAAATTTTCGAGATTACGTGACCCCGTTAATCGTCAATTGTTTTCACTGAACTATTGCATGAGATCATAATCAGGACATTCTGAAAGTGGTCAAAACTTTTTTTAAAGCATCCTTCCCCTAAATTAAACTTAAGCACAACACAGAGTTTTGTCTTAAGTAAGACTTTCTCAACAGCCAACTCTCCAGTGATGCAAAACTAGGCATTTCATTGTTTATTACATGGAAACAAAATGGGATAGGAGTAAGTGTCCAAATTCCTTCTTCCAAATTGCAGATTTCTTTTTGTCTTTTTTTTTTAAAAATTTCTATGGAATGAAGTTTTTGCTTACCAATAGATCACTAAAACATTTTGGCTGGTTTTGTGGGTTGTATGGGGCCTGCCAGATACTAAGTAACAAAGCACTCTACACGTCTTCTTTTCCAACGGGTGTGGCTCTCTGGCCAGCTTTCCCCATGGGACTCACTTCCTGAAAGGCCTCAGCTTCCATGAAAATGTGGCTAAAGCTGGAGTCACATGGAAGTTTCAACCTATAGATGTGATAAAAAAAAAAATGCCCATGAAGTAAACAGTATACAACATTTCTCTTCAAAAACAAATTTCCATGCCTGGGACCTGCATCCGGATCCTTGCATTCAATGTCACTGGGGTGAAGGGGTTGTGACCTAAGAAAGAAAAAACACCGAAGTCACTTGGTGAAGGATTTAGAAACCACATTCTTTTCCTAACAAGAAATAAGGGATGAGTTTACTAGTTGGGGTTATAAATATGAAAAAAATAGAGTCAAGCATTTTTTAAAATAAATTTGAAGCTCAGACTTAACAGATATGGTCTTTGGATCCCTCCTTCATTTCTGAAAGCATATTTACATGAAAGTCCCTCTGTAGCATGGTCCTTGGACAAAAGGTTGCCATTGCCCCAATCGCTGTAAGGCACATGCTATGGCTCAGTGAACGCACCACGGTGCGCATGTGGGGCCACGTTTTCACATTAAAAAGAAAAGTTCACGCATACACGCGCACACACACGCACCAGCCCTGCCTTTCAGTCTAGTGTCTGTAGACCCTTCTGCCTCCAACGCTTACAGCCCCTCAGTCTGCCAGGCAAGCGGAACCCCCATCCACTCCCCAATCAAGCAACTCCCCCATCTGACTAGGAGAGGCCAGGGGCCTTGCCCACTTACACTTGTCTGTCAGCTGGGTTGACAGCATGGGAGGGGGCCTCCCCCACCTTTCCCTGCCCATCAGCTCTGCTGACAGGTGCAAGCAGGCAAGGGACTCCCCCTCCACCCCATTCATGCCCATCAGCACATCTGATGGACACAGGCGAGTGGGGGAGTCCCCAGAGCCTCTCAGCAGAGAGGGCAGGCGCATTTTCACCCTGGGTGGGGCCCGGGCTGGATGCCGTTTCACAGTCTCAGTTGACTGGGTGTGGGGGGGGCATGGCTCCCAGCTGTTCGAGTGTCTGACAGGGAGTTACCGCTCACCCACGTTGATTCGCAGTCACGCCTCTGGCCAACCGCGGACCCTGCCTGGGCCATGTTGGATGGGGATTCAGACAGGCATATTTAAGCAGAGTGGGGGCAGGGGATGGAGAAAGCAGGGAGTTGGGAGGAAGAGAGGACCTGCTGGGTGACAACTGGAAGGGTCACAGTAGAAGAGCGTCCAAGGAGAGGACATGGGGCCAACATACTTCAGTCGAATGATTGCTGACCAAACACTTAGAGTGTAAAGGAAAATCCTCACTGGATATTGAAGAACACAATGGTTTTCGTTATATATTTGTGCCAAAGAGACTTAGCAAAGGCATCTTAGAAGTTCAGATGCACTGGGAGAATGAAATTCCTGGTAAGGTTACCCCCAATCATTCAAGCAAGTACTTATTGAACACCTACTACATGTCGGGCCCTCAATAATACATTGTCCCTCCATCCCTGAGCCTACACACAGCCTTTGAGCACTTTTTTCAGCTCCTGTGGACCCTGGAGAGGCCACCAGAGTTCTCCTGCTGGCCCAGGTGTGAGTCTCTTTGATGACCTGTGTTTACACTGCAATAACGTCATATGGAAATTTAATAGAATCGTACATAACTTGTGACATTAAACAAGAAACGTCATTATTTTATTAGTCTTTAAAACCAGTGTGGTTGCTTGCTCCGGTCTGGGTTCGTAGCACAGTTTTGGCCGTGGTCGACTGGTTCAAAGACGGAAAATAGCCCTAAATACCAAGTTCCTAAAACAAAATCAAAACCAAAACCAAAACCGAATGAAACAAAAGGTAATATTTGTACAGGATAAAGAACCATTTATTTTAGTTAGCTTCCTCTCAGGGTCTTGCTTCAATTTTCCTTCCTTAACCTCAGCCTTCATCTACGTAGACAAGAAAGTTTCAGCACAGGTGCACCGTAAGGGGGATGTTTGAACACACACAAACACCCAGGGCTTCCAACCAACAGGGAAATCACAACTTTGCAACCACATGTAGAGCCCGTAACTCCACGGTGGGATGTGAAAAACACACACAACAACCGAGGCAGTGTCCCAGCTTCCAAGCTAAGTCGGAAAACACCGTCCAACTGAGCTGCCTTTTACGCACAATGGTTCTACCTGGAAAATTTTCAAGCACTTTGGGGCTTTCCTTTCATGAATTCCAACAGCACATCCTCACCAGACACAACGGTCACTCAGCGGTGGGGGGGTAGTGGCAGCTACATGCATGCAGCTCAGTTTCTGCCAGCCTCTTATCTGGGCATGCTGGAGACCTCCAGGGCAAAGGTCACACCTCCAGAGAGGCCGTGGGCCTGTGGGCCCAAATTGCACGTGGAGTCTATTTTCTCCAAGCTTCTGGAGTGAAAGCCATCAAGATCAAGCTGCTCTTCAAGAATGTCTCAGACACAAAGGGAACCGATCCCACAGACCTTTTATTTCTTTATTTTTATTGAAATTAAACTAAAAATAAAGAGTCCTTTCCTGAGCACTGTCTGGGTAAAATGTGTTTGCTGATAGGCCTTTCTGAAGAAACGAGCGCAGCATTGATTTTGATGGGCAAGCGGGCGGCAGTGGATGGAGTCNGGTGCAGCTATTTAGATGGAAGAAGGAATCTGTGAGTGATGTGTGGCTTTCAGAATATTCTGCCCCCAAATGTATCAGTAGGGTATAAAGAGGTTAAGGGGCGCCTGGGTGCTTAGTCGGTTAAGCGTCCGACTTTCGCTTAGGTCGTGATCTCGCGGTTCGTGGGTTCGAGCCCCGCGTCGGGCTCTGTGCTGACTGCCAGCTCGGAGCCTGGAGCCTGTTTCGGAGTCTGTATCTCCCTCTCTCTCTTACCCTCCCCTGCTCACACTGTCTCTCTCTCTCCTAGAAATAATTTTTTTAAAAATGTTAAAAAAATAAAGAGGTTAAAAACTATAGACCAACATGTGCGACAGGAAAGCATCCTTAGTGTTGCCTCCATACATATGAGAACGAACAGGAAGCCAGAAGTTTCGGCTGTTGAAGACTTACATTTTCTTCCTTTTCCATCATCGTTGGCCGAGCAAGACAGGGATGATCTAGGTGGGAGCAGAGCACACGTCTTCAGGTTTGGGAGCTGGCTGCACACGGCCCTGTGCTCTCTGCTTGACAAACTAAACCTCTGAATGTATGCGCTCTTCTTGAGGGATAAATAACACTTTGAGAGTTGAAGTAGTAAGCCAGTTATCAAATATTTGCATTTTTGGTGTAATTTGTTTCATCCTCTTTATTCAGTCATATCAGAGTTCACTGAGTCAGGCAGTAGCTTCATGAAATCACTTGGTTTTACCCCACTTCTGAGGACCAGGAGCACATTCCCACCCTGACATCTGAGATAAGGAAATGAGACTCAGAAATTGGTTTCTGCACAACTGTACACAGCTTGCAAGCGGTATAGGGAGAAAAGTCTAGATTGGCTTCCTGTGTGTCTTTCACAGGTGAAATACGGATGAGGGGTCTGAGGGGCCACCCAGAGGTGGGCACCGCTGAGGGCGCTGGCCTGGATGAGGACCCCACGGCCTGACTGGGGCTGCGGGCACCAAACCCGAGTCTTTCTCTAAACAGGGTTATACTATACAATGTGTAGTTCCGAGTTACAAAACACAGCAACTACTTCTAAAAAAAAAAAAAAAAGAAAAGACAGAGATTTTACAGACTCAATTTATTCCCAGAAGTCAACATGACTAAAATTTTAAACTCCTATTGGTGGATTTCTTAGATTTCTATTTAGGGGTGACAGTCATAAGCTTTGAAATATGCAGGATGAATTTTAGATGTCCCACGTAGGCTGCCACCTCAGACGTTTGTTTTTAAATCATAATAAAACATTTGATTCTGTCTAGTAAGTCTTCTTTGGAAACGTGGGGCATTTCTGAATAGAATCCAAACCGTCATTGATCTTCAAATAACACAACCTGTGAATGCCTTCCTGCTTCCGTTGTGGGCCTCAGGTTTTCCCGCCTAGCTCCTCCTGGACAGTTGAGATTCTCAATTTACATCAAAATGGCCTGATATCCATGGAGCTGACTGTCTTGCCCACATCAAAGCTCTGCTCCAATTCAGCCCTGGCTGGGTGAAGTCTTTCATACCACATTTAATAGTTGATTTTTGTAGAAAGATAAAGGAAGCTTATAGTCATATGCTTTAAACGTCTCTAAATGAAAACTGAAAGTAGACTCCTGAGAACCACCACAAATAACTCTTTTATGAGGCCACTTGGCCGAAGACCGTGATAGATTTCCTGCTGCAAATACTACAAGTGAAGAATTACAAAGTTATAGACACTGTCTCATGTAAGAATTCCTACATTCAGACATGGGCCTGGCTGATAAATAACGGACACCAACCCAGTTCTTTCCACTCAGTGTTTTTAAAAATAAAAGGCATTCCCGAGGTTACATTCTGGAAACACCCCACTTTGTGGAATGTTAGTACTTGCTCACATTCGAAGGTGTTCTATTGTCAAAGAAGTTTGACAAATGGGCATCTTATCAAAGTGGCTTATATTTACTCCAGGAATTATCCACCTCGGCATATTGGTCTGGGCTCTGAGTCTCTAGGACACAGATATTCCATGGTGTGCTTCCCAGACTTATTTGGGCACGGATTCCTGTGTCCCAGAATACCTCGGGAGTCCTGGACTTCATGCTTTGATAATCGGCTGGGTTTCATTTTACCCTGGGCTTAAAGGAACCGGACCAGCATGCAGTGGGTTAGAGAGAGCATGAAATCAGGCAGAGCAACCACAAACACAGTGAAATCCAAAAGTCAGTTACCGAACTTCTCATCTATACAAGGACTCACCTCGTTTCTGGAGCCACACAGTCTCTTCAGAACCATGTGATTATTAAAAGTCACTGGTAGAATGAGCAGATTACCATGAATTGAAGGTGAACTACAAATACTGCCTTATACTGGGCAGTGTTTTGCCAAATTCCAATGCGTATCTGTAACAAAATAAAACATTTGAGCTTTGGGTGAACAAGATTCTAGCAAGAAAGACACGAGCTCCAACATAAACATTTAAAAATGAAATCGGGAATCTTCTTGGCCGTTCAGAAATTCCTACCACAAGAGTTTTCCTTGGAGCACGGCCACAGCCAGATTGAGGCCTCCCTCACTGTCCCTTTCACTCCAGAAGCTCGGCAGACGACAAAGAGTCTGAGCGTCCGAGCAGGACACGGGCCTGAGACTGGTAACAATTAGCTTCATATCTCCTGTTTTTCTCACTTTGCCTCCTAATTTCGCATTTCCCCCCAAGACCCTGCAATGTTCCTCCAACTACCGCATCTCAGAACACAGGTCCTTTCTCGGCGAAGCCTTCCTCTGCTTCCCCAAGGCTTGTGCCCCACTGCCCACAACAGGGTGCGTGTCATCGTCCTTTTGCTGGGGTGGTTTGTTACCTACGAACTCTGTAGGTGGTGAAGCCAGTAGCTTTGGGAGGGGTCCAAGTCCCAGTAGACATTCCCCTTCCTCCCCGGCTCCAGACAGAACCATGTTCCTTTCCTGCATGGCCCGGCGAGTGGCTTCCGTGAAAGGCGAGTGGGGTCCAGGCCTCATCATACTATCTACCTCCCTCTTGACAGGCAGAAAGGTTGGCACTAAAGGCTGCCGGCTTTCAGTCATGGAAAAGAATCTCGTCTGACTGGGGGACTGTCAGAAACGGACATACCAAGATGGCTTCACTTGGACTCAAAGCTGCTATATCAGAATGGGCTTCAGAGGAAGGAGTGAGCCCCGTGAGGGCTGGCCCCCCTTCGCCTGGCCCCCCTTCGCCCTGGACCGCAGCGTGAGATGTGAGATTCCACCCAGCTCTTCTGAGAGCAGACTTCAAACCACATTTAGACATCACATTCTCATCTTCTGTGCTCCCCAGGTGAGAACTGTCCTTTCCAGAGGGGGGATGACTGTGAGTGTGCCGCCCACCCTGGTGGGACCAGACACGTGGGGGTCCCCTCTCTTGCCTTTCTCGGGACTCCCAGTCACGCCAAAGCTTCAAGACACATGTGCTTCTGGTTATGCTTATTTCCCGGAGTGAAAACTGTCCTCTGCTGGGCCGCATGGGATTGTGTGACAGGGATGTTCCAACCACACGTGTGCAGACCTTCTCTGGAGACGGAATTCAGCCTCGAGGTGAAGGGGTAACTTTACCTGCAGCAAAGCCCCAGGTGGAGGCGGGTGGTGGGTGGTGTCCCCTGCTCTTAGGGTGGTGACTTCCTCACCCGAGGCCCTGCTCATGAGGGAAGAGGGAAAGGGTGAGCACCCGCGCACGGTCAGGGCGCTCTCCATGGCCCTCCTGCCTCGGATGACTGATAACTCGGAGTGTTCCCACATGGGACACGCGGGAGTCAGACTCTGCAGAGAAGCATGTGTGGAGGTGACCATGTAAGGAGGCAGGGACAGTGTGTCCAGGGAGGAGGAGTCAGGGAGGATGTGAGAAGGAGTTGCTTGCTAAGCACCCCTGACCAGAGATGCTGAGGTCTCTCTCACAAGTGCTCATCACGGGCTCTTCTTGGAACCAAACCTAAACCCCAGGCCGGCTGGTGGCCCAGCCCTGAATCCCGGGCCTGCTGGTGGCCCAGGAGGCTGGATGGGCACCCTGGACGGCCGTCTCCCTTCTGGGCCTCTGTCCTCAGTCTTATTTCCATTCCCAGAGGCAGACCTCACTTCAAGGAAATCCAAACCTGAGTTTCTGCGGCATCAGCCTCTGGCCACGTCACGGGGAGGCCGAGCAGCCTGCTTCCTGTGTTTTGGTCTCTGACATTGCAGAGCTAGCTGAGGCCAGACACTTGCTGAGACCTCAGGGCGCCCAGGTCTGGGGGGCACGCACACACTCTGGGCCCTGCACACGGTCCCCATGAGTAGCCACTGTCGAGGCCGATGACTGTCCCGGGGCCTGTCACAGAAGCGCCAGCTGACCCAGGGTGCCAGCTGCTCCCGACATTCCAGGGACACAGGGCACAGGCCCCTGCATCCATGGCACCACGCGCATCTCCACCCCCAGGGTCGGGGGTCTGCCCTGGAGCCCCTGGTCAAAGACTAATGATTTAAACAAGGTGCTGTCAGGATCAGTGCACACAGTGAAGCCCCCTGCTTTCCTGACCCGCGTCGTAACCATCACATGTCGAGCTGGGGGGCCATCTGGTCACAGAGGACGAAGGCTTGGTTGGAATTATAGCCATTTTGTCAAAACTGCACTGAGAGCAGAGGTTTCCAGACTCAAGCACACTCAGATCTGAGAGCCTGTGAAACTAAGCCTGAATATTTCTTGCTCCTCATGCGCTTGAGTCTCCAGAAAGTTCACCTCTGTGAGGCGACCTGAGGTGATGGCCTCACGGGTGAATGTCACCCACTGGGCCAAGTCTAGGAATCTTGGCCCCAAGTCAGCTTCAGATTCTGGATGCCTGGGGTCCATTGCTTCACTCAAGTTTTGCCTCATTGAACTATTGAAATGTCAGGGAAGTTTATACCTGAGGAAATGCAGTCATGTGCTGGAGGCTGTGAAGACTGTGCTCTGCGGTCAGTAACCGATATTCATCCAATGTGCACAGGAGCCTGCGTATATGACCCAAAGAGGAAGAAAACCCTTCCGCATCCCATCATTTGCCTTGTGTGACATGAGGAAATGACCACGTTATTCCTTCTCTGCCCCTCCCAAGACCTGCTGTCTTCACAGACAGGACAAACCGAGGCAGCATCAGGCATGACAGGTGTGCCCCTAAAATGAAAACACTTTCCAGACAAAGAGGAATGTCACTAACACTCTTCCACTTTATTTACTGAGCTCTGAGTTTTGACAACATTATTCTTTAGTCCTTGAGGAAGTAATACACTCTCGCCCTTAAAATGCTGTAAGTAGTCGATAATGCATTATTACAGTAAGCCGTTCACCCTCATAGTAATTATCTAATAACCCCTTATAAAAGACCATGGCTTCCTAATCTGTTTATAATTATCATTTCAATGATCCCACACATTAATGTCTGACCTTCAGCAACTCTGACCTGATCTTAATTAGCTCTAATATCAAATCATCGCTACACAAGAAACTAGCCATGACCAAATGAATGAACCCCAGGTACAGTTAATTTCTGGAGCAATTATCTTTACATGTAGGGAGATTTAAATGATTATCTGCACAATTTCACACAGTTTTATGTAATTCTGCCACATTATAAATTCTGTTTTAAATCATATTTCAAAGGCAAGGCTCCACAGCCTGGTTTTGCCTAGTGCTCGAGCCCTGGGCTGCGACATGGCATACTATCCCTGTGTGATCTAGGACGATTCTGTGTCATTATTTTCAATTATAAACAAATAACAAACACACAGTTTACAAAAAAGTACGTTACAGTTACACGAATAACTAGAGCGAGGCCATCTAGGAGCAAACACCATCCAGGTTAGATCATTAAAAGAAATACTACATTATGCAGAAATATTAAAAGTAATTGATGGTATAATATATGCCGTAAAAAAGATTAGAAAACTCGAAGTGCATGTTAATATGCGCAGTGTGCTTACTAATCGCCACTGACGGGAAAGCACTTTTAAACAAAGCCTTGTGGGGGTGCCTCTAAGGAAGATTAAGTGACACCCCCGCTGAAGCTTATTTCAAACACGAGAGACACACACACGTGTTTATGTCTTAGTCAACATCTAACTTTCCGAGTGAAGTTATTTCATATTAACTAGCTAAGCAGTGTTGGATCTATTTTCATAGATGTCCAGTTGACGTTTAGGGGTAAATGCACAGACAGTGGCAACATGACAGAAACGTTTGGGTGCAAACAAGGCCTTGGAAAGAAATGCAACTAGAAAATGTTTGGCTAGGGTTCAGTCTGGTGTCAATACTCAGGGATTAATTGATCAAAATGCAGCATTTCAACAAATATTCAGTTTCCTACTCTCGACACAATTTGTCAGGCTCACCCATAAAGCCTTCTGAGGCAAAGTTCTTGCAACACCTAAAATTTCATCCCAGATACCAAAACATCTGTCCTCCAGCCATCCACTGCCGCAAGTGGCCTGATGTGGGTGATTGATTTGAAAGCAATTTGGATGGAGGATGCTGTGTGCTCCTTAGAGATGTCACCCTGAGCCGCCGTAATGGATCACCCCCAGTCACCGGGAGGGGCATTCGCTTCCTGACCACGTATCTCTGCTCTTCCTCAGAGTTATTATTTGCAGAAATGGAAAGAAGATGACCTACCTTTTATATCAAATAGCTCAACAGACACGGGAGAAGTGGGCAGTTTCTTCATAAATAACAGATTACTTGGCATGGTCTAAATTGATAAATATTTTAAACGGTTATATCTGTAGGTCTGTTGAAATTAAAACATGTATCCAAAGACAAAGGGTGACTGTAATTTGGATGGAGGACGCTGTGTGCTCCTTAGAGATGTCACCGTGAGCCGCTGTAATGGATCACCCCGAGCCACCGGGAGGGGCAGTAGCTAAAAAATACGTCCCCAGGTGCGAACACAGCTCCAGAGCTTCAGGGGAATGATGGAAGGAGACGGCGCGCCCTCGATCCATCACAGCTTGTCCATACAGTCTCCCTGGAGCCCAGGGCTGACAGCCCCCACTCCGGGACCCTGCCTGGACCTGAGACCCCACGGGGTGGAAGCCTACTAGTGACCTTGAAAAATGACCCCACTAGGACCTTCCCCGGCGTCCCGCTCTGGGTCATCTGTCATCTTGGCAATGCTGCCTATTGCCTGTAAGATTAAAATATTTTAAATACATAGAGATAGCAGTTAGTGCAAGGGATGAAATCATGAAATAAATTTTAAGTTTTTAAATGGTTCTCATTTTGCACACCTGCCAAGTTCAAGACAGGTTTAGAGATGATTGTGTCCTGTGTGTAAGGAATGGCACCCTCCGTATGAAGATCATGGAGCTCTCCGCTCCGTTCTCATCCTTTGGAAAGTGCTTGAGGTCTTCAGTGCATATGGCTCTTTTTGCTGCCAAGTTGAAAGTTAAAGGGCCTTTATGCCCACTCCTTCTCTGCTTCAAAGAAAACCCCTGGGCGTACACTCTCTCTTTTGTAATCATTGAAGCTCCTAGAGGTAACTACCCTGTGCTATGTAGGGTTTGACATTTGGTATTAATTTATTACCTACCTATCTGATTTAATAAGGCTTCTGTGATGCTGAAGTCTGTTGTTTCTAATGGCAAAGATTTCCGTCATGCTCACAGAGCTTCTGTCAGACAGGAGAAGAAAGCAGGCTCCTCATCCGTGCTGCACATCCACAAGTATTTCAGGGGACAAAATGGTGTGAGGATTTGCTGGGGGTGTGGTCCCCAACCCTCCCCCTCCCAGTTGGCCATATGGAACAAAACCACCGTCACCACAGCGCAGAAGCAACAGTGACCACAGGGACTTACGCCGTGTCCTGGCAGGGGCTTCCTGTCCAGATGAAACGAATGGTGCCATGAGGTCCTCTGCTCAGTGTCTGCACAGAGTGAGAAGAGGTGCACACTGGGGACAGGCAGCCCCTGCCCACAGAGAGTGATAACGGGCGTGTCACTGGGCCTTGCAGCTGGGATCGCGCTAACTAGGCACTGATGAGTCCCATAAAAAAACTTTCCCCAAGGTCATCTGCCAGGACTCTGTGCATGCACCACGCTGACCCAAGCAGTGGTAGAACCCTGGCAGCCACCGTCTGAGGGTCCATCAGCGTTCAAGAAGAAGGCGCTTCTCATGGTGAGGAGATTCTCTCCATGTATCTGTTCTTATTTTTATTTCTGCCTCCCTGAATTTGCACATTTGAGCATTACACAGTAACCCTCAGTGAACAAGAGTTCTCTCTTTAGTAAAACACACAGCATTCTCTTTCAAGCTTTTTTCATGGACTTAGTTGAATACATACACACTAACACACGTGGAGCCTAAGGACACAGCTCAGTGAACTCTGGATTAGCAAATAGAATATTTCCAGACCCTTGGAGCCCATTCATTCTCTCCCAAATCATGGCGCCCACCTTCCCTAACAAATGTGAACACCATCCCCATGTCTGGTACTGTGATCTGCGTTTGAAATTTCTTTAAACCTCATATAAATGGGATCATAGTCTTTTGTTTCCAGCTTCCTTTGTTCTGATCACATTAAGGAGATTCAATCATTTTGTTTTGTGAGACTGTGGGTCTTCCAATGTGCAGGTTTGTAGTATTCCATTGTACATTTGTACACAAAATGGTTTCCCAGAAACAATTGTGTTGATTCAACCCCCAGGAACAATGCACAAAAGTACCCATTGCTTCCTCTCCTCTCAACACTTAGAATTGTCTGGTGACTTTTTCCTTTCAAGGTTACCTATCAGGACACCTGTGTAATTGCATTTCATTATGGTTTAATTTGTGTTTCCTGATGAGCAGTGAGATTGCATACTTTTTCATTAAAAAATTTTTTTTGACTATGTGGATATCCTTGTTTGTGAATGATCTATTCAAGTCTCATGTTATTTTCTTTATCCTAGTGAGTTGCCTAATTAAAAAAATTATTTGTAAGAGTTCTTTCTGTATTTTGGATGCATTTGTTCATCATACATGTTAGAAATATCTCTGCCTACCCTGTAGCTATTTTTCAAGTTCTTAATAGTGATTCTGGTAAATGGCAATTCCTAATTTTAATAAAGCAAATTTATCAGGTTTTCTTTTCCTTTTTGTTTTGTGTAGTTTGTATCCTACTTAAGAAATCTTTTCTTACCTTCGGGTCTTGAAGATATTCTCTTGTAGTTTCTTCTAAAAGTCTAATTGTTTTGCCTCTTACATTTAGATCAACAATCATCCATTATAGATTTTTGTTTCTGTTTTGAAGTATGGATTGAATTCCAGTGTCTTATTATTTCTTTTTTAATTTTTTAGAGTTTATTTATTTTTGAGAGAGAGAGAGACAGAGAGACAGAGAGGGAGAGAGAGAGAATGATAGACCATGAGCAGGGGAGGAGCAGAGAGAGGGAGACACAGAATCCAAAGCAGGTTCCAGGATCTGAGCTGTCAGCACAGAGCCCGATGAGGGGATTGAACTCAAAAACCATGAGATCAAGACCTGAGCCAAAGCCAGACACTTAACCAACTGATCTACCCAGGCGCCCCTACAGTGTCTTATTCTGACATTTTTTTTCATTCATAGTTTATTATCAAGTTGGTGTCTATATAACACCCAGTGTTCATCCCCACAAGTGTCCTCCTTCTCCTCCATGCCCGTCACCTCCCTTCCCCTCCCCCCACCCCCATCAGCCCTCAGTTTGTTCTCAGCATTCAAGAGTCTCTCATGGTTTGCCTCCCTCCCTCTCCCCCACTATTTTTCCCCTTCTTCTCCCCCACGGTCCTCCGTTAAGTTCCTCCTAATCCTCCTATACATGCAAACATATGGTATCCATCCTTCTCTTCCTGACTTATTTCGCTCAGCATAACACCCTCAAGGTCCACCCATGTTGCTACACAGGCCAGATTTCATTCTTTCTCATTGCCATGTAGTATTCCATCTTACAGATAAACCACATCTTCTTGATCCATTCATCAGTTGATGGACATTTAGGCTCTTTCCATGATTTGGCTATTGGTAAAAGTGCTGCTATGAACATTGGGGTACATGTGTCCCTATGCACCCATTCTTCTCAAGCTATTCCAAAAAATAGAAAGGAAGGAAAACTTCCAGACTCATTCTACAAAGCCAGCATCACTTCGATTCCCAAGCCAGAGACCCAGCATAAAAAGTGAACTACAGGCCAATATCTTTGATAAATACAGATGCAAAAATCGTCAACAAGATACTTGCAAATCGAATTCAACAGCACATAAAAAGAATTATCCACCATGATCAAGTGGGATTCATTCCTGGGTTACAGGACTGCTTCAATATTACAAATGAATCAATGTGATACATCACATTAACAAAAGAAAAGATAAAAATCATATGATCCTGTTGATAGATGCAGAAAAACCATTTGACAAAATACAGCATCCCTTCTTAATAAAGACCCTCGAGAAAGTTGGGATAGAAAGAATTTACTTAACCATCATAAAAGCCATTTATGAGAAGACCTCAGCTAACATCATCCTCAATGAGGATAAACTGAGAGCTTTCCCCCTGAGGTCAGGAACACGACAGGGATGTCCACTCTCACCACTGCTGTTTAACACAGTGCTGGAAGTCCTAGCATCAGCCGTCTGATATCACTCCTTAAAAGACCACTATTGTCCACCAGTGCTCTTCAGCTCCTCCTGCATCGTAAATCAAGTGCTCAGTCCTGATTCTGGGTGTCTGTTCTATTTCTCTCATCCATATTTTGATAGTACCTGCAACCTTAATTATTGTCACTTTGAAATGATTCTTATTATCTGGTCAAATGATTCTTTCCTCCTTGTCATTCTTTGAGATAGGCATCTTTATTTTAAGCTATTTGAATTTATATGTGAATTTTATAACAGTGAATCTTTTCATCATAAACATGTTGCACTCATTATTTACGTAGCTTTTCATTAAAATAATGCTCTGTAAGTTTCAATGGATATGTTTTCTTAGATTTATTCTTGTATATTTGATATTTTTAAAGTATTTTTGCTGATACATATGTATATAATTTAATATATTTTTAAAATAAAAATTAAATTTTGTATATTAGTCTTATATCTAGCAACATTGCCAAGTGTATTTACTTAATCGGATTGTCGTTCTCTTGACTTTCTGGTCCCTTTGTCTAATAAGGAGTTGCTTACATTAGCCTACCCCTCAAGAACCAATGTAAAAGCAGAATAACTTTTAAGAAGGAAGGAATGAAAGAAGGAAGGAAGGAAGGAAGGGAAGGAGGGAGGGAGGGAGGGAGCTGGTTAGTTGGAAAGAAAGATGGAAAGAAAGAAAGAAAAGAAATCCAAAGAAAACTAAAAAAGAGAAAAGAAAATGTGTTTAAAGTTATAGGCAAATACCCAACTTAAGCCAGGACTTAAGAAGCCAATATCCTCAAAAGAAGAGGAACGCACTGAAATGGGCCATAAATTCCCTGCACCTTTGTTCCTCTAGACGTTGGCCAATCTGTGGAGTATATCAGCTTTCTATTGCTGCACCATGAATCTCTACAAATTTTACACTTAAAACTGCATTTATTTATTATCCCACAGCTTCTATGCTCAGGACCCCAGGCACAGCTTAACTGAGTCCTCTGCTCAGGGCCTCACCAGCTACAATATTGCAATTTTAAAAAAAGGATCATCAGACTAGATTTAAAAGAAACTAACTATATGCTGTTATAAAAGACACATCTTAAATATAAAAATACATGTATCTGAAAGCAAAAGGTTGGAAAATTATATACCACACAACAACCAAGTAAAAGACAGCTGGTATAAATATTCTAACGTCATGCAAAATTGGTATTAAAACTAGAAGTATAAGCAGAAATTAAGATATTTCATAATGGAGGGGCTCCTGGGTGGCTTAGTCGGTTAAGCGTCCGACTTTCGCTTAGGTCATGATCTCGCAGTAGTGGGTTCGAGCCCCGTGTCGGGCTCTGTGCTGACTGCCAGCTCAGAGCCTGGAGCCTATTTCGTAGTCTGTGTCTCCCTTTCTCTCTGACCCTCCCTTCTTCACGCTGTCTCTCTCTCTCTCTCTCTCTCTCTCTCTCTCTCTCCCCTAGAAATAAATTAATTAATTAAAAGAAAAGATATTTCATAATGGTTAATTCAACAGTATGACATGATAACTAACTTGTTCTTTTAGTGACTAAGAGAGTCATGTTAAAATATGCAACTACAATTATAGATTTGTTGTTTTTTTGTAATTTGCCATTCAGGAAATGCAAGACTATATTGCTAGGTATATGTAGTACATCCAGAAGATTGAAAAATCAGTATGGATTGAGAGAGTCAGAATGTTGAGATGATTTATAAAATTGGTAGACTGCATGTACTAAATCCCAAAACCACAGAGTACACATCCTTTTTTAATACACACAAAATGCTCACCATTTTATAGAACAGAAATCATTAAGAGTGTGTACCCTGACCATGGTGAAATTAAGCTACAGATTAATTTAAGAAGATACATACAAACTCGTCAAACATTTAGAAGTTGAACACATTTCTAAATATCCAGAGTCAAAAATAAATTAATAAACTGAAGTGGAAGTTAGAAATATTTTCAACCAAATGTCACAAATTTGAAGAAGTAGCTAGAAGTGTAATAGAAATGCAATCCTAAAGTGCACATGTAAGAAAAGAAGAACTAAAAATTAATGACCTGCACATCTGAATCAAGAAGCTGGCCTTACTGCATTATATTTATGTCTGCATTAACTTTGAAAAAACTTGCAAACTTTTAAAAAGTATTTGCACATTTTACTTTTCCAAAAGAAATGCCTGAAGGGTCCAGTTTACCCACCTTTTGCAATATTTGATATTATTAGTTTCTTTGTGTACATTTTAGTGAGGTAGTACAAGTTTCTTATTGCAGTTTTCATTTGGATTTTCCTAATGACTAATGATGGTAACTGTCATTTCATGCATTTATTACTTATTTGCTAATCTTTTTTGGTAAAATTTATTTTCACATCCTTTTCCTTTTTTTTTTTTTTCATTGAGAAATTGTCTTGTTATTGTGTTTCAAAAGTTCCTTATATATTCTGAATAAAAGTCCTTTACTGGATATATTACTTTTAAAATATTTCCTGTCACTTGTGTTTTCAGCTACTAAATGACATCATCTGAAATCAAAAAAGGTTTTTTAACTTTACCAAAGTCCAACTTATCCATTTTTTTCTTGTATGTATTATGCTTTTATTGTCATAATATAAGCTCTTGCTCTAATTGAAGAACCAAGATTACTTCCTATGTTGCCATTTTATATACACATTTTATAGTTTTAACTCTTACATTTAGGTATGAGATCCACTATTATGTAATATTATGTATGGTGTGAGATAAGGTTCCAAACTCCCAAGTTTGTTTTCCTTTATTGTTGTTGCGTATATTGTTGGTTTGTTTGTTTGCATATTGATATCCATTTGTCCCAGAACTATTTATTGAAAAACTGGATCCTTTATTTATTGAATTATTTGGCTTGTCTGTTGAAAATGTAGTAAGCATCATGAAAGCCTTTATCTCAGGCCTCCGAATTCTATTCCACTGATCTATAAATATATCCTATCCTTAGTCCAATGCCACATTATCTTGATTACTATAGCTTTTTACTCAGTTGAAAACAGATAGTCTATGTCCTCTGCATCTTTTCTTTATTTTCTAATTATTTAGCCAGTCCTTGAGTTTCCACGTACATTTTGTGATGAGGTAATCAATTTTTACATAAAATTAACCTGCTGGGATTTTTGAGAGGGACTGTGCTGAATTTTCAGATCACTCTGGAGAGAATTGATACCTTCCTGTTCGGTGTTCCAATGTGTGAGTGCAACATCTCTTCACTCACATTTTTCTTGTTCTCTCTCAGTGTTTTGTAGTTTTCAGTGTACCAGCCTTCACATCTCCTGTAAAATTATTTCCTAGTATTTTATTTTTTGTCACTTTATGGTAATGGAAACTGTATTGTAAATTTGATTTTCAGTCTTTATGTTGCTAAAATACAGATAAAGAATTAATTTTTGAAATATTGATCTTGTATCTTGAGATTTCTTAAAACCCATTTATTAGTTTGGGTTCTGTGTTTGTGTGTGTGTATGTGTTCCTTAGGATCTTTCACATAATGGATCATGTCATCTGTGAGTAAAAAAGTTTTGTTTCGAGGCACCTGGGTGGCTTCTTCAGGTGAGTGTATGACTTCCGCTCAGGTCATGATCTTGTGGTTCATGAGTGCAAGTTCCACATCGTGCTCTCAGCCTGGAGCCCACTTTAGATCCTCTGTCTCTCTCTCTCTCTCTGACCCTCCCCAACTTTGGCCTCTCTCTGAAAATAAATATTTTGAAAATTATAAAAATGTTTTGTTTCTTCTTTTCCAATCTTATATTTATAATTTCTTTTTAAAAATGTTAATTCTTCAGTTCAGTATTGAACAAAGGTTGTGAAAGTGAAGAAACTAACCTGGTTCATGATCTTAGGGGAAAACATTCAGGCCTTCAGTATTAAATATAATGACAGTTGCAGAATTTTTACAGAGTCCTTTGTCAGACAAGAAAAAAATCTCCATATTTCTACTGCGCTAAGTACTTTAAAAAATTATGATTGGATATTAGATTCTGTCATTTTTTGTACCAGTTGAGATATTCATGTGGTTTCTGTTCATTGATCTTTTAATATGGTAAATTATATGCATTGTTTTTGGATGTTAAACCAATCTAGCAAGCCTGTTATATATATATATTTCTGGATATATATTGTAAGTTGTTGGATTTGATTACTAAGACTTTGTTAAGTGTTTTTAGTCCCTATTTATGAGCGATATTGATCTGATATATATTTTTTTCTTTTTATGTCTTGTCCTGACTTTGGTATCACTGTGTTACTGTCTTCATAGAATGAATTAGAAAATGTTAATTTCTTCTGTATTTTCTGGGATAATTTGTGTAAGATTAATATTTCTTTTTTATATGATGACAGAATTAATTCTATGAAGCCGTCTACACCTGGAGTTTTCTTTGTGGAAAGGTTTTTAATTACTGATTTAATTTCTTTGCTAGTTGTAGTCCACTCAGATTTTCTATTTCTTCTTCAGTCAGTTTTGATATTTGTGTATTTCTGGGAATTTATTTTATCTACATTGTCTAATATTTTGACACAAAGTTGTCATAATATTCCTCTATAATCTTTTTCACTTCTGGAAAGTTATAAGAATGCCTTCTTTATTCCTGACTTGGGCAATTTGTATATTCTTTTTTTATTTTGTAGTTATCCTACATAAAATTTATGAGTTGTCAGATTTTTCAAAGAAAAATCTTTCAGATTCATAAAATTTTTTCTGTTGTTCTGGAGTTTTTTAATTGCCTTTTACTCTGATTTTTATATTTTCCTTTCTTCTACTTGATTTGCATTTAATTTTCTCTATTTGTTAAAGTTTCATGAAGAAGTTTAGATTATTGCATTCTTCTAATATAAATATTTATATGTCTAAATTTCCCTCTAAATATTACTTCAGGTGCATTTTATCAGTTTCAATGTTGTGTTTTGTTTTTCTTTATTTCTAAATATTTTCTAAATGCTGTTTTATTTCTTATTTAACTCCCAGGTTATTTAAAAGTATATTACTTAATCTTCACCCATTTGGTGATTCTTAAATTTCTCTCCTTCATTGAGTTCTAATTTAATTGAATCATGGTCAGGTAACATACTTTGTATGATTAAAATCCTTTAAAATGTATTGAGGTTTGTTTTATGAACCAGGATATGGTCCATCCTGGAGAATGCTTTCCATGTGTTTTAAAAGAATGTGCATTCTTCTATTGCTGGAGTGTTCTAGAAGTGTCAGTGAGGTCAAGTGTCAGTGACGTTGGCTTATCATGTTGTTCAAGTCTTCTATTTTTCTTTTTTGTTTTCCTTCAGTTTAACTGACTTATCAGATACAGAGAGTGCTCTTAATTGTTCTTAAATGTTATTGATTGACCTTTTCATCTTTATGAATGCCTCTCTTTGTGATAATTTTTTTGATATTACTATAGCTATTCCAGATGTCTTACCATTACTATTGCATGAAGAATCTATTCCATCATTTTACTTTTGACCTATTTGTATCTTTGGATCTGAAGAATCTCTCTCATAGAAAGCGTATAGCTGGATCTTGCTTTTTATTCACTGTGGAAACCTGGATTTAGTTTATTTATGCTTAATATTGGATTCATGTCTGTCATTTTGCTATTTCATTTCTATGTGCCTTAATTTTTCTAGTTTCTTTCTTCCTTCTTTACTCTTTTGTGAAAAATATATGTTTTAGTGTACTATTTTAATTCTATAGATTTNGCTGTCTCTCTCTCACTCTCTCTCTCTCTCTCTCTCTCTCCCCTAGAAATAAATTAATTAATTAAAAGAAAAGATATTTCATAATGGTTAATTCAACAGTATGACATGATAACTAACTTGTTCTTTTAGTGACTAAGAGAGTCATGTTAAAATATGCAACTACAATTATAGATTTGTTGTTTTTTTGTAGTTTGCCATTCAGGAAATGCAAGACTATATTGCTAGGTATATGTAGTACATCCAGAAGATTGAAAAATCAGTATGGATTGAGAGAGTCAGAATGTTGAGATTATTTATAAAATTGGTAGACTGCATGTACTAAATCCCAAAACCACAGAGTACACATCCTTTTTTAATACACACAAAATGCTCACCATTTTATAGAACAGAAATCATTAAGAGTGTGTACCCTGACCATGGTGAAATTAAGCTACAGATTAATTTAAGAAGATACATACAAACTCGTCAAACATTTAGAAGTTGAACACATTTCTAAATATCCAGAGTCAAAAATAAATTAATAAACTGAAGTGGAAGTTAGAAATATTTTCAACCAAATGTCACAAATTTGAAGAAGTAGCTAGAAGTGTAATAGAAATGCAATCCTAAAGTGCACATGTAAGAAAAGAAGAACTAAAAATTAATGACCTGCACATCTGAATCAAGAAGCTGGCCTTACTGCATTATATTTATGTCTGCATTAACTTTGAAAAAACTTGCAAACTTTTAAAAAGTATTTGCACATTTTACTTTTCCAAAAGAAATGCCTGAAGGGTCCAGTTTACCCACCTTTTGCAATATTTGATATTATTAGTTTCTTTGTGTACATTTTAGTGAGGTAGTACAAGTTTCTTATTGCAGTTTTCATTTGGATTTTCCTAATGACTAATGATGGTAACTGTCATTTCATGCATTTATTACTTATTTGCTAATCTTTTTTGGTAAAATTTATTTTCACATCCTTTTCCTTTTTTTTTTTTTTCATTGAGAAATTGTCTTGTTATTGTGTTTCAAAAGTTCCTTATATATTCTGAATAAAAGTCCTTTACTGGATATATTACTTTTAAAATATTTCCTGTCACTTGTGTTTTCAGCTACTAAATGACATCATCTGAAATCAAAAAAGGTTTTTTAACTTTACCAAAGTCCAACTTATCCATTTTTTTCTTGTATGTATTATGCTTTTATTGTCATAATATAAGCTCTTGCTCTAATTGAAGAACCAAGATTACTTCCTATGTTGCCATTTTATATACACATTTTATAGTTTTAACTCTTACATTTAGGTATGAGATCCACTATTATGTAATATTATGTATGGTGTGAGATAAGGTTCCAAACTCCCAAGTTTGTTTTCCTTTATTGTTGTTGCGTATATTGTTGGTTTGTTTGTTTGCATATTGATATCCATTTGTCCCAGAACTATTTATTGAAAAACTGGATCCTTTATTTATTGAATTATTTGGCTTGTCTGTTGAAAATGTAGTAAGCATCATGAAAGCCTTTATCTCAGGCCTCCGAATTCTATTCCACTGATCTATAAATATATCCTATCCTTAGTCCAATGCCACATTATTTTGATTACTATAGCTTTTTACTCAGTTGAAAACAGATAGTCTATGTCCTCTGCATCTTTTCTTTATTTTCTAATTATTTAGCCAGTCCTTGAGTTTCCATGTACATTTTGTGATGAGGTAATCAATTTTTACATAAAATTAACCTGCTGGGATTTTTGAGAGGGACTGTGCTGAATTTTCAGATCACTCTGGAGAGAATTGATACCTTCCTGTTCGGTGTTCCAATGTGTGAGTGCAACATCTCTTCACTCACATTTTTCTTGTTCTCTCTCAGTGTTTTGTAGTTTTCAGTGTACCAGCCTTCACATCTCCTGTAAAATTATTTCCTAGTATTTTATTTTTTGTCACTTTATGGTAATGGAAACTGTATTGTAAATTTGATTTTCAGTCTTTATGTTGCTAAAATACAGATAAAGAATTAATTTTTGAAATATTGATCTTGTATCTTGAGATTTCTTAAAACCCATTTATTAGTTTGGGTTCTGTGTTTGTGTGTGTGTATGTGTTCCTTAGGATCTTTCACATAATGGATCATGTCATCTGTGAGTAAAAAAGTTTTGTTTCGAGGCACCTGGGTGGCTTCTTCAGGTGAGTGTATGACTTCCGCTCAGGTCATGATCTTGTGGTTCATGAGTTCAAGTTCCACATCGTGCTCTCAGCCTGGAGCCCACTTTAGATCCTCTGTCTCTCTCTCTCTCTCTGACCCTCCCCAACTTTGGCCTCTCTCTGAAAATAAATATTTTGAAAATTATAAAAATGTTTTGTTTCTTCTTTTCCAATCTTATATTTATAATTTCTTTTTAAAAATGTTAATTCTTCAGTTCAGTATTGAACAAAGGTTGTGAAAGTGAAGAAACTAACCTGGTTCATGATCTTAGGGGAAAACATTCAGGCCTTCAGTATTAAATATAATGACAGTTGCAGAATTTTTACAGAGTCCTTTGTCAGACAAGAAAAAAATCTCCATATTTCTACTGCGCTAAGTACTTTAAAAAATTATGATTGGATATTAGATTCTGTCATTTTTTGTACCAGTTGAGATATTCATGTGGTTTCTGTTCATTGATCTTTTAATATNGTGGATATTAGATTCTGTCTAATATCAGTTGAGATATTGTACCAGTTGAGATATTCATGTGGTTTCTGTTCATTGATCTTTTAATATGGTAAATTATATGCATTGTTTTTGGATGTTAAACCAATCTAGCAAGCCTGTTATATATATATATTTCTGGATATATATTGTAAGTTGTTGGATTTGATTACTAAGACTTTGTTAAGTGTTTTTAGTCCCTATTTATGAGCGATATTGATCTGATATATATTTTTTTCTTTTTATGTCTTGTCCTGACTTTGGTATCACTGTGTTACTGTCTTCATAGAATGAATTAGAAAATGTTAATTTCTTCTGTATTTTCTGGGATAATTTGTGTAAGATTAATATTTCTTTTTTATATGATGACAGAATTAATTCTATGAAGCTGTCTACACCTGGAGTTTTCTTTGTGGAAAGGTTTTTAATTACTGATTTAATTTCTTTGCTAGTTGTAGTCCACTCAGATTTTCTATTTCTTCTTCAGTCAGTTTTGATATTTGTGTATTTCTGGGAATTTATTTTATCTACATTGTCTAATATTTTGACACAAAGTTGTCATAATATTCCTCTATAATCTTTTTCACTTCTGGAAAGTTATAAGAATGCCTTCTTTATTCCTGACTTGGGCAATTTGTATATTCTTTTTTTATTTTGTAGTTATCCTACATAAAATTTATGAGTTGTCAGATTTTTCAAAGAAAAATCTTTCAGATTCATAAAATTTTTTCTGTTGTTCTGGAGTTTTTTAATTGCCTTTTACTCTGATTTTTATATTTTCCTTTCTTCTACTTGATTTGCATTTAATTTTCTCTATTTGTTAAAGTTTCATGAAGAAGTTTAGATTATTGCATTCTTCTAATATAAATATTTATATGTCTAAATTTCCCTCTAAATATTACTTCAGGTGCATTTTATCAGTTTCAATGTTGTGTTTTGTTTTTCTTTATTTCTAAATATTTTCTAAATGCTGTTTTATTTCTTATTTAACTCCCAGGTTATTTAAAAGTATATTACTTAATCTTCACCCATTTGGTGATTCTTAAATTTCTCTCCTTCATTGAGTTCTAATTTAATTGAATCATGGTCAGGTAACATACTTTGTATGATTAAAATCCTTTAAAATGTATTGAGGTTTGTTTTATGAACCAGGATATGGTCCATCCTGGAGAATGCTTTCCATGTGTTTTAAAAGAATGTGCATTCTTCTATTGCTGGAGTGTTCTAGAAGTGTCAGTGAGGTCAAGTGTCAGTGACGTTGGCTTATCATGTTGTTCAAGTCTTCTATTTTTCTTTTTTGTTTTCCTTCAGTTTAACTGACTTATCAGATACAGAGAGTGCTCTTAATTGTTCTTAAATGTTATTGATTGACCTTTTCATCTTTATGAATGCCTCTCTTTGTGATAATTTTTTTGATATTACTATAGCTATTCCAGATGTCTTACCATTACTATTGCATGAAGAATCTATTCCATCATTTTACTTTTGACCTATTTGTATCTTTGGATCTGAAGAATCTCTCTCATAGAAAGCGTATAGCTGGATCTTGCTTTTTATTCACTGTGGAAACCTGGATTTAGTTTATTTATGCTTAATATTGGATTCATGTCTGTCATTTTGCTATTTCATTTCTATGTGCCTTAATTTTTCTAGTTTCTTTCTTCCTTCTTTACTCTTTTGTGAAAAATATATGTTTTAGTGTACTATTTTAATTCTATAGATTTAAACAAGTATTTTAAAAATTATTTTGTTTGCTCTATAGATTCCAATATCATCTTATGACATTTACTTAAGACTAATACTAGTTTACCTATGGTATAATTTGGAAATTTTTCCCTAACATAGCTCCATTGCTTTTCCTTTGTGCTATTACCATGATATGACTTAAATGACAGTATATACAATAATAAAACAATAATATAATATAATCTATATGATCACAGATTATATATATCACTGTATATAAATATATACTAATACATATTCTGTCTATATCAGTATATAATATATAACTATATTCATGTGAATTTATATAATAAACTCAATAACACAGTGTTATCATCATTACTTTACACAATCTATGTCTTTTCAAGAAAAGGATAAGTCCAGAACTTGCTTCAATATATCTTGTAGTAAAAATCTGATACTGACAACATCTAGTCTTTGTTTATTTGAGAATATTTGTCTTCACTTTTGAAGGATACTTTTCTTCAATAATTAATTCCTCTTTGACATTTTTTTAAGATTTCTTTTTCTTTAAGCACTTTGCATATATAACCCTTCTGCTTTCTGATCTCCTTTGCCTCTGAGGGGAAATCAGGCATTAACCATACTCCTGTCCCCTGCACGTGACAAATTGTTTTTCTCGTGTTGTTTTCCAGATTTTCTCCTTATGCACATTTCTATAGTTTGCATGACTAGAAATGAAATGGCTAGGTTTTAAATTTAACTTTGATACTCCAGTTTTCCAAAGAAGTTGTGCAAAATTGAGCTCTCATCCTGGTAACTTTTTTATTTAATCAGAATCTCCCATCAATATTAGGTGCTGGAATTCCAGTTATCATAACGGCCAAGGATTCCTCTGTGACTGTAAGATAATGAATTCAGTTTGCATCTTCATGGTCTAGATGCCAAAGAAGAGTTTTATTGAGATTCTTAAGTGTTCTGAGCCCCGAGCGAGGCCCTGGAGTCACGTGAGGAGCAAACACTTTGACCTGCGAACACACAGCCACACTAATCTCTTTGACGTCACACTAATAGCCACCTGTCCCTGGTCTATTCTGCCCCTGGTTCTCATAATTTCTCTGGTGTTCCTAGTAAACATGCTGGGGCATTAGAAGGTTTGGGAAGAAGGGAAGCCTTCAAGTACAGTTCTATGAGGAGAGGGAGTAATGTTTGGATCACCGTTTGTCCATGGGGACGGAGGAATGAGGCAGTGATAACTCTTGTCTCAAGGTCTGGAAGGCTCGAGGATTCTAGTATATAATACATATATTAGTCTCCATATTCTATATACCATATATATGTTCTATATATTCTGTATTCTCTATGTTTTACATAATGTATATAAACACATGCATATTTTAAGTCCCTTGAATTTAGTTTCCCAAGTGTGTTAAAAATATGTTTTTACATTTTGAGATATTTGGGTCCCAGTTTTGTTGAGAGGAAACTACTGTAAAGTTTTGATTTTAAGAAAAGACAAAAACAAAACTTTTGTCCATGCCTCAATCGCACTTTCTTCTTTGGCTTTATTTTCACTGAAAACGCAGTTTATTTGTAAATTCTACCTATGTCTATAGTTTTCCTTTCTTTCACATAAAAATGTGCTTCAGATTGCTTTCCCTAAATGCACGAGGCAATGCAGGTAATTCTGGAAGAGCAGAAAAACCACTGGCACGTCCCATGGCAGAGTGTGTGGTCTCTTTGCCCACCAGCCATCGCTCCTCCCTCACTCCTGAAAGACAGAACCTGAAGGATGCAGAAGATTGAGCCTAGAACAAATTAATGGAAGATGCTTCATGAACTTTCACCTGATTTTCTTGGAGTTAAATCACTTCTCTTTTAGGTGAGGAGTGTGGAAGACAGGATAGAGAGCTGTCAGGAAAGTCATGTGTTATCGCCCTGCAGGGGGATTTATTCTGCACTAAGAACTGAGTCAGGTGCATTCCGTGTCATCTCGTTTAATCCTATGAAGTAAGTATTCTTGTCCCAGTTTGCAGACGAATGAACAATGAGTCAAGAAGGCTATGTACCTGGACTTGGGTCACGAATGACTAATCCATCCCAGGTCTGTCTGATCCTGAGGCCTTGGCTCTGTCAATGGCATCTCCTGAGTCCATGATGCACGATTCCACATTTTCCCACACCCACCACGAGGCCCCTGGGCAGAACTCAGAAAGCCATCACTGCTTGGGACAGACACCTCAGGAAAACAACTGAGGTCGTGGAAGCCCATGTTGATCCATGATATAATCTTCAAACATGGGGCAACACAAAACAGTTCTGTACTGCCAAGAGCCAAGGGAAGGAGGTCAAAGTGACTTTTTATACTCACTACATAAGTATACGGCTGCCATGTCCCTTTGACACAAAAGTGCTCAAATGTGAGTCTCAGCCTAGGAGTTGAGACCCTCTCCACTCTAAGGACCAATTTCTCCATCGCCCCCATGTGCCACCGGTGCTGTGATCCCTTCTCTTTTTTTTTAATTTTTAATGTTTATTTTTTGAGAGAGAGCGACAGAGCACAAGCAGGGCAGGGCAGAGGGGGACAAAGACACAGAACCCGAAGGAGGCTCCACACTCTGAGCTGTCAGCACAGGGCCCGACATGGGCTCGAACTTAGGAACCGTGAGATCATAACCTGAGCTGAAGTCAGACGCTTACCTGACTGAGCCCCACAGAGCCCCACAGTGATCCCTTCTACAGGGAGGACAGGGTCCGCTCACCACCCCGCTGTCCATCACTGTGCTAATAATGTGTTGCTGCTCTCAAGCGTGTCTCTCAGCTTTCTCTGTTTGGCAAATGTCTTTCCTTCATGTCCCACCAGGCTCCATATGTGGCAGACATATTTGTTGTCACTTCTACATTGGGCTTGGGGACTTTTGTTGTCTGCCCGCTGCCCCATATGTCACACAGTTCATGTGTGCCCAAATAGCCAGTATGTCTCCAGGGGCTTGGCTCAGGTTTCAGATCCACTGTGCTTTCCCCCTGAAGCCTTCAGAATTACACCTGCGGTTGACAAATCCTGAATTTCTTCATCTGAATGGAAAGAATGGGACAAATATGAACACTGTTATTTGGTGTAGGCTTCTTGTCGTCCACAACCCATTGAAGGAGATGGTGATTAATAGCTTCCATGAGTCCATTTCTTTTAAAGTTACACAATCTTAGTTTAACTAAGATTAATTAACTTGTGGTAGAGGGCGAGAGGGTTATAGAAAAGCAACAAAATGGCTTGCAATAGGGTAACACAGATTTGCTGAGAAGGATAGCCTGTGCTAATTCTGTATTGCTGTCAAAATTAAATTTGAACTTACAAATCTATAATGTAAGGAGTTTCTTCATACTCGACGACCAGTACCAGTTGATTTTTTCTATCTATCAGTGGCCTCAACTCTTTGTTTTTAATGTTCATTTATTTTTGAGAGAGACAGAGACAGAGTACAAGCAGGCGGAGGGGCAGAGAGGGAGGGAGACACAGAATCCAAAGCAGGCTCCAGACTCCGAGCTGTCAGCTCAGAGCCCAATGTGGGGCTCTAACCCATAAACCTTGAGATCATGACCTGAGCCGAAGTTGGATGCTTAACCAATTGAGTCACCCAGGTGTCCTGAAGTGGCCTCAACTCCTAATAGCTTAAACTAATCATTAGTCACTAGTTTATGATTCTGTGGGTTGACAACTTGAACTGGGCACCCATGGGTGATTTTCTCACGTGTCTCACCTGGAGTTGGGGCGTCGGGTAGCTGGACATTCAGGATGGGCTCCCACGCATGGCTGTCCACCAGGCTCCCAGGTTCTGCTCTGAGGGACTTCCCAGCAGGCCAGCTCAGGCGTATTTACATCAGGACTCCAGTGCCCAGTGTGGTCTGGAGACAGAAGGCCCAGTGCACATGTTTGCAGTCTCTGCTAGAGTCACATTTGTAAATACCCCATGGTCCCCATCTGTCATAAGGCCCAACCCACATTCAAGGGGTGGAGACAGAGATGCCAGTCCTGGCCTGGACGGCAGAGAGGAGTGTGTGATGGACACACTTTCCATCTCTACTCCTCCCTGCAGTTCTCCTCAGGCAAGGGGTACAGTGCTCCTTGGTTTTGCACATTTTGACTGGTTGGCTTATCCATCCATTCAGTAAACATTTACTGTGTTGGGCACAGTTTTAGGTACTGGAGATATGAAGACAGAGATACCAAAGGATTGCACTGACTATTAAGAGCAAGATCAAGACTCTCTGAACCACGGGAATCTACCCCCCAAAACCGAGAGCACACTTTGCACACTGTATGTTAGCCAATTTGACAACAAATTATATTAAAAAATTAAAACCGCCTGGAAAACTTGGCATTTTCTACTATAAATATATTCTATCTAAATTTAAGTTCTCAATTTTGTGAGATCCATAATTGTTACTTTGACACTTCCATCCAATTCTTTTTTATTGGACTCTATGGATTTTATTGTGAATTATCAATTTCCAGTTGGAAACAGGTATATAATACATTGAATAAATGTATGAGTATAAAAAAGAGAAATATCAAGAGAACAACTCATACAAAAAGTGATGTTGGTAATAAAGGCAGGTATTTCAGCTGAGTGGGTTTTAGAAATAGCAAGAGGAGACTTGACCTGGGTCTTGAAGGGCAGGAAGGTCACGGGTCACAAAGGAAGGGAGAGCCTTCCATCCACCTTGCAGGACACGAAATAGCTGTGGCCTGGGGCCTGCAGGTGCCCGGCGCTGCTGGAAGGTGCGCAGGTGCATCCCTGTCCCGTAAGGCCAAGGCATTATGCGATTCACAATCAAAGTCGTGAGACCTGAGCATGGAGGAAACTTCAGGTCTAACTAGCTTCTAGGAAATAATAGTGAGGTCCAGAGGGTGAGGATCCTGCCTAAGGTCCCACGACCGCTGGGAGATTTGCTGTGACCTGTGTGCTCAGGCTGTTTTCTACGTTTTCAGGTCAACCACGGGACCGTATTGCAGTTTGCAACACTACACGCTGTGCTCAAAACCGTAGTTTAGAAAAAATAGCTGCATCTAAAGGGAACTTTATTTATTACTTATCATGCTTGTGGGTGTTCACCAGATGCCCCAACTTAGGGTCCTTGAATACACACATTCATACCCACCTGCATGCACACACAGGTGCATACACACATACGCACACCCATACATATGTAAGTACGAGCGTGTGTTCCTGCAAATGCACACATGAGCACTCATACAACACCCCCCACTCACATATATGTACATACATACAAACAGACTCACAGGTGCACACACACACGCAGTTGGTTCTAGTAACAAACTTTCAGAAATTCTGAAAAACGTATCCTGTTTCTGTATTTACATTTATCCCTGGACTCTCAAAGGTCAAAATGAGCTAATTATGATTCACTTAACTAGCTAAAAGTAGGGATCAAATGGTGTGAGTTCTAGGGTCAAGTTAACTCTGGGATGATGGGGTGGGCGTCGAACCTGAGGAGTGAGGAGGAGAATGCAGGGATCGCCAGACAACTTTGACCATTAAAACCCAGAATCGAGGGAGGCCAGGTTGCTGGATTTCCATGGTGAGGCTGGGGAAGGAGATAAAATGGTACCTCCTCTCATGAAAGGGTAGGTGGAATGCGACGTATTAATTGAAGAGAAGACTGAATCAGCCCAATGGGAAGACCGGAGCTTCACTCTGCTGCTGACATCCTACCAGACAGTGAGTCAGGGAGCCCATGACGCTGTTCTCAAGTTCTGGCCATTAACTGTCCCCCCGCATCTTTGACTTGGATTATCTGAGAACATGTACTCTGATCCATTCTCTTGTATGCTCTCCATTTTCCAAATGAGCTTTTATGCTAACGAGCTCCAATTTGGAATACAATGAATAGCATTATGTGATTTTTCTGTGATGATTTTAGAATCAGTTTTGTTTTTTGAGATTTAAAAAAAAATCCAGTTGCAAAACTAAGACATAAAGACTCATGCAAGTGAAGTAGTGAATTAAGACACACACAGTGAATACGTGTAGTTGGTTTTCTTAGGTTGAAGTGTGCAAACTGCCTGCCTGCACTCCCCAATTCACACCGTACTGTGAAGGCCTGCCGTCACCTCAAAAACACCACAATTTTTCACCAACGGGCATTTACCTCTTCTATGAACTCTCCAAATGCACTTGCACACGTTCCTAGAGATCTAACCGGAGGTCACTCATAAGGCAGGTAGCCTAAGCTCCTATTACCTAATCTTAAACAACCTATGTGTGTTTTTAAGAGGTTGGAGTCCACATTTTATTTTCAGGACTCCTTGGTAGAAGCATCCTTTCTGTATCTGAATTGCCTGCATATTTAATGTGATGGGAATATACTTTTGATGGCACTGTGTCATTTTACATGCTCTCTTCTCACTGCTGTGAGCTCATGAAACAGGTGGGTAGATAGAGCGTAGGTCCGACCAGGTCCCCGAGCGATGGTACTGAGCAGGGTCTGTCCTGCTGGCCCCGTGCTCGGCAAGCAGCGTCACCATGAACACAATGGGCCTAAGTGACCGGGATTTTACCGCAGTCTGTTCAGAGTAATGGTCCCCTGGAGTGTGCACAGGACAGGCAGGGTGGACTCCGGCTGTCCTGGTGCAGTTGGGAACTGTGACCCTTCCATTCCTAAATGTGTCTCGGTTTGGATGACCGTTTCAAGCAAAACTGAATCTATCAGGACAAAAACAACTTCCTAACTCAGAGGAAACAGAACGAAAGGAGAGAGCTCAATAAATTGAAATGAAGCACGAGACTGAGAGAGACACAAAAGGAAACATATAAAAAATAATAGGAACAAATCTAAGTAAATCATCAAATATAATTAGTACAAATGGTCTAAGAACTCTAATTAAAATTCTGATATTATCAAACTGGATTAAGGAAAAACAAAACCCATAAGCCTTTCTAAGATACAGTTAAAAACATAAGGAATTAAAAGGTAGAAAACAAAAAGAAGAAAAAAGATATAGCAGGAAAATATTAGTCAAAAACCGTTCCAGTTATATTAAGGTAAAGGTATATAGACATGAAGGGACACTATATACAGATACAAGAGTCACTTCGGAAAAAGGATACAACACAACCAAATTTGTATGAACCCAATAACAGAGTTAAAATACATAAATCGAAACTTGATTTGCACTACTAGGTATTTACCCATAGAATACTAATCCACAGGGACACCTGCACCCCGATGTTTATAGCAGCACTATCAACAATAGCCAAACTATGGAAGCAGACCAAATGTCCATTGACTATTGAATGGATAAAGGCGATGTGGGGTATATATCAAAGGAATATTAGTCAGCCATCAAAAGAACGAAATCCTGCCATTTGTAATGACATGGAAGGAGCTAGAGAGTATTATATTAAGTGAAATAAGTCAGAGAGAAACAAATACCGTATGATTTCATTCATATGTGGAATCTAAGAACCAAAACAAACAAAAAAAGAGAGAGACAGAGAGCGAGGCAAACCAAGAAATAGACCCTTAACTCTAGAGAACAAACTTATGGGTGGTGGGGGGAAGCAGGTGAGGGGGAGAGGAAGTTCATGTGGGATGAACACAGGGTCACGTACGGAAGTGCTCAATCACTGCACTGCACACCTGAAACTAATATTTCACTGGAAGTTGACTCGCTGGAATTGAAATAAAAACTTTAAAACATTGATTTGGTTATAAAGAGAAATCCACAGTCATAAAAGCTTTAAACACAGATCTAGATTTTAAACATCAATAAAAATGAGAATATTAGAACAATATATTTAATAAGGCTGGTCTAAAATACTCCCTCCAAAAATAACCGAATACAAATTATTTTCTTTTTTTTTCAATTTTTTACACATTTATTTATTTTTGAGAGAGAGAGACAGACAGACAGAGTACAAACAGGGGAGGGGCAGAGACAGAGGGAGACACAGAATCTGAAGCAGGCTCCAGGCTCCAAGCTGTCAGCACAGAGCCCGATGTGGAGCTTGAACTCACAAACCATGAGATCATGACCTGAGCCAAAGTCGAATGCCTAACGGACTGAGCCACCCAAGCGCCCCAAAATGCAAATTATTTTCAAGCACACTGGTAATGTCAGACAAACATGTAACTCACAATCCAACATTAAAGTGATTTGACCATATCCTGACTCATCACGCAAATCCTGACAAATCTCACAGGACGGTATGATGCAGGCTACATCTTCTGACCATCATGAAGTTAAGTTAAAAATCAATAGTGACCTATAACTATGTATAGAAAACTGATGTATGGAAAAAATCCACATATTTGGAAATTAAGGAAAACATTTGTATTCAGCCAGCCCTCAGTTCTTCTTCAGGAGGAATGGCTCCGTAAATAAGTGTGGATTTGGGGTGTCCATGGTGGGGGTGAGCCCGGCTCTTCCTGCACCGCCATCTTGGACTGGAACCGAAAACACCGCTAAGTAACTGACCGCTCAGAGAAGGAACTGCTGGATCTAGAAAGTACTGAGCTCTGAGGGAGAGATTTTAGCAGTGATCACTCTCACAGCACTCTCCATGTGCAAGCAGTGTTCTAAGATTCGTGCAGCTATTAACTTACTTAATTTTAATGATAATCAGATGAGGTAGGTGCTGCTACTAACGCCATCTTACTGAGATACAGAGCGGTTGAAGAATTTGTTTGTAAATCAGAAATACATATATACTGGAAGAGATAATAGACTATATGCAAATGAATGCATGACATTAAAAATCTAATAAGGGTGCAAAAATAAACTGTTCGATTCATCTCCGAACCATGAAAGGACAGAAGTGAGTAGATAAATATTGTCCTTAAGGAAAAATTCACGCACGGATGGTTTGAACATCAAGTTCTGTGAAACTGTCAAGAAAAAATAATTTCAAGATGACGCAGACACTCTCAGAGTAAAAATAAAAAATAAAACATAATAAAATAAAGAAGAAAAAGATAAAACAGTCCTCTCCCATTCACTTTATGAGGTTAGTTTAACCTTATAACCAAAACCTAATAGAGATAATGCAGAAGAGGAAAAGCATAGGCCCACTTCACTTGTATACACTGAGGCAAAAATCACGGAGTATTATCAAACCAAACACAAAAGATACAAAAATCATACATCATGCCAAATTGTTCATCCCAGCAATAAAAGTTTTGTTTAACATTAGAAGTCAATTAAATTAATTCATGGAAAAAATCATATAACCTCAACAGATGTCCAAGAATGCATTAAGAAATTCAACAATTTTTGTTATATGTAATATGTAATAAATGTAAATACGCAATAGTATAAACATGTTATACATTATAATATGTCATAACATATTGTATGTTGTAATATACATTATAACATATATGCATGTCATATGCATAACATATATGCATTTATATATAATAAGGGTCTATTATAATTATGTAGACATAAATTAAATAAAGTGATATTAAATCTCTTATATGCCTGCAATAGAATAATGCCCCCTTCTGCCAGGATGTCCACCCTGAGGTCCTAGACTCTGCGAATGCTACCTTACATGGGAAAAGGTTCGTTGGCAGATAGGACTAAGTTAAGCACCTTGAGACAGAGACGTTCTCCTGGATTACCCGCTGGATTCAGCCTGGTCACATTCGTCCTGAAAAAGGAAGAGACTTCCCAGCGGTGGTCAGAGGACACATGGACAAGCAGGAGCCTGTGAAGGAGAGAGAACAGAGGCGGCAGTAGCAGAGACGGGGCTTAGCCCCGCTGGCTTCGGATGCGGGGCCGGCCGGAGCCCGGCAGTGTGGACGGAAGCCACGGGGCCCCCCGCCCCCCGGAGGGGACGCCCGATCTGATTTGTAACCGACAGAACCGTAAGATGGTAAATTTGTGTTGTTTTAGGCTCCTCAACGTGTGGCAGTTTATTACAGCAGCAGCAGCATCTGTGTAGTTACAGGGGCGCCTGGGGGCTCAGTCGGCTCCGGTCATGATCACACGGTCCTTGGGTTCCAGCCCCGCGTCGGACTCTGTGCTGACGGCTCACAGCCTGGAGCTGCTTCGGATTCGGTGTCTCCCTCTCTCTCTGACCCTCCCCTGCTCACGCTGTCTCTCTCTCTCTCTCTCTCAAAAATAAATAAAACATTAAAAATTTTTTTAAAAAGAGAGAAAATTACCAGTGAGCCTGCGATGTTTTTTTCCTAATTTCTGGAATTAGGAAATTACCTGTTTATTTCCCTTGCCTAATTTTTGTTAAAAAAAATTACTGTGGCCTCTTTACTTATGTTAACACTTTATTAGACATTGATAGGTACTAATTCTCGTCTGTCACACTATTTTGCTACTTTACTCTCTATCTTTTATCATCGATGACACTTATTTTTCTACGGACTTGTAACAGTTTTTAGATCACAAAATCAAATGAACAGCTTAATTGTTTCTGCTTTTGATGTCATGTTTCATAATAAAGATTTGCCCCAAAATGAAATAAATTTATGTATGTTTTCTTTCAGAACGTCACTGTTTTTGCATTTTGGATTTAAAATTTTAATTTAAATGTTAATTTTGAAATCAGTAGTGTAGCATCCATTAATATTCATTTTTTCCAAACAATAAGCCAATCTTTTAAATACAATCTTTTTAATAATCCTTCTGATTCCTTCCAACTTGCAATTTCAAGTTTATCACTTGCAAGTTCAAGTTACAAACACAGGGAGCCTGTGGGAAGCCCAGAAGCATCCGGGAAGTCAGGGAACTCAGCACAGGCAAGGAGGGCGTGTGAGATCCGTGAAGAACAACGCAGGCTGCTGACCTCATGGCCTGGCTTCCTCAACGAAAAATAAACTGGCCTCAGACCTCACTACAGAAACAGGTTAAAATCTAAGTGGATTAAAGATATATTATTAATTATAAAAACAGCAGAAGAAGAAACAAGAGAACAATCCTCTCTAATTACCACTCAAGCCAAAGGCAAAAGAGAAATACTGGTAAAGATGTTGTTTTCCAGAAATGTTTTTCATAAATACAAGCAGAGACTGATACCTCAACCGCCCCCCCCACCCCGATTTCTGCACAGAACTGCTTACACCGTGTGCACAGCATGAGAAGTTTTTAAAAAATTCACAGGGAGGGACACCTGGGTGGCTCAGTCGGTTAAGCATCTGGCTCTTGGTTTCGACTCAGGTGATGATCTCATGGTTTGTGAGTTCAAGCCCTGCACTGGGGCTCTGTGCCTACAGCATCCAAACTTGCTTGGATTCTCTCTCTCTCTCTGTCTCTCTCTCTCACACACACACACACACAAACATGCACACACACATACACACAAACACACAAAATATAAATAAATAAACTTTAAAAAATTCCACATGGAAAAAAGATCGTAAGTAAAGCAAAAATTGTTTTCAAGTCAGGTAACCAAATAGCTCATCTTCCTAACAGACAAAGAATTCCTGACAATCCATAAGAAAAGACCAGCAGGCAATGAATAATTGGACAAAGAGGTGAGAACCCAGCATGCTCTGCTCCTGAACCGGGTTCCGGCAGTGTGGACGCGAGGCCACGTGGATTTCGTCTCGACAAGAAACGCGCAGTGCTCGCCAGCACACCTGGACAGGCAGGGACCTGGCAGGGCTGGGGCAAAAAGATGAATTCTTTATGGGGTGAAAGCACCCGCGCTGTTGCCCAGAGCGGAACGCACCACGTTCCTTCGCTCCGCAGTGTTTCTCATAAAAAAGCGTGGAGTGAAGTGGAGCAAGGCGGTGCTCGGGAACAGAGAGCATCTCACCTCTTCAGAAGCCACAGTGGGGGACGCCGAGGTGGCCCACGGGAGCCAGGACCAGCCTTCTGTGCAGAGGGACCCAGACCCTCGTTCCCGTAACGGGAGGAAAAGGCCTCTGCACAATAACTGATTCCCTGGAAATACCTTGTGAGTCAAACATTTCAAATCCTTTTCTGCCTAAGGATTTGGCAAGTAAAAACATGAATAAGTAAACAAATTTTTTTAATGTTTTATTTATTTTTATTTTTTAAAATCTATTTATTTATGAGAGAGAGAGAAGGAGAGAGAGCGAGCAAGCTTGCAAGCACGTGAGCGCGGGAGGGAGGGGCAGAGAGAGGGAGAGAGAGAATGCCACGCAGGCTCCATACTGTCAGTGCAGAGCCTGACTCGGGGCTCCAGCTCATGAACAACGAGATCGTGACCTGAGCCAAAATCAGGACTCAGATGCTTACCCGACTGAGCCACCCAGGTGCCCCTGATTTTTAAGGAAAGTCTACCCCTCTCATGGGGCTTGAACTCGAAACCCTGAGATCAAGGGCTTCATGTTCCACCAGCTGAGCCAGCAGGGCGCCCGGGTAAACACATCATTTTTTTTAGGTTTGAACTTCCAGTTTTGAAGTACAACACGGTACTGATGTGTTGAATTAAGCCGTCTGCACAGGGAACAGTCTGGTGGTGTAATTCGAAGTTGTGCTGGGGCGGGCGGGCACCAGCAGACACAGCGCGGCCGCTCAGGAGCGGGCAGTCTAGGCCAAAGGGAGCTGGTGCGACTGTCACCCTCGGCCCCGGGAGGGCGCCTGCTGCCGCCAACGGCACCGTCAGGGACGCGTCCCTCCGTCCGGCTGCAGGCGACACCGCCCCGCCTCCTCCAGGGCCCGGCGGGCGGCTCTGTGCAGGGACCAAAGTCGGCAGTGGGCGCTGGGACTCGGCCAGGTCCACCGCACTCGCGCGTTCGTGTGCTTTCTACACAATTTGCCAAGGTTATTCAGAACTCACCCAAAAACCCGTTCAGGGAGGACAGTTTTACTGCTGAAACTGCCTAGAATTGGTGCACGGTCGTAATTAACGGGGGCCCGACTTTTAGTGCCTTTTGGTATTTCACAGTCCCTGCACGCGCACCCCCGGGGTCGCGCTGCCCCAGGGGGCCTCTGGGGCGGCCCAGCCTGCGCTCTGGACGACAGAGCACAGGGGCTTCCAGGCCCTGGGCCCCAGGCCGCAGCCTCGAGCCCCCCCCCGCCCACTCCCGGGCCCGACCCGAGAGCCCGAGCACGTGCACAGGCCGCCCTGCGCTCGCTCGCAGCCGCGCGTGTCGCCGCACTGAGTCCCTAGAGCACGTCCGTGCCCCTGTTCTTCGTGCCGCCCCCGGGCCCCGGGGCCCCCCGTGTGACGAGAATATGTTCTCTGCTTCCCAGAGACTCAGACTGTTGGCTCTGACGGCCTTGACCACCTGAGAGCGGGAGAGGCCCGGCCCTGAGGCCTGCGGGCCCAATTCCAGGGACCTCCGTCCCCCAAGCTCAGACGGCTGCTCTGCCGACCTGCTGGCCTAATAAACACAGAGCCTTGAAGACCTTTGCAGCAAGTAAGAGACACTGAGAAAAATGCACAATGGCAGAACCGACCCTTCTAATTTTTGAAGAAAAACAACAGTATCGCCACGTGCTTCAGACACATTTTGTCTACAGGAGGTCCACCGTGTGTCTCTCGTGTCCATCTCATGCCCTTTGTCACACTTGGGTGCCTGGGCAGCAACACCCGGGCCTGTTTCTGCACACTCTTCGGCGCCCTCGCCGTCATTACTTACTTTCTCGAACCTCTCTTCCCCAGCGACCTCCCGCCCCCGGCAAGGCGCCTGCCCAGAGCGAGCCACGGGGACACAGGGGGTCGGGCCCCGCGCCTCGTGCTTCAGGCTTGCGAGGTATCTGACCTGCAAGCCAAGAGCGGGGGGCTTATCATCAGCTGGAAAGAAAGCTGCAGGGCCCCGCGCCGGCCCCCTCTCTGTGCTTGAGGCAGGGCAGCAGCTCCGTCACGAGCCAGCACCCAGAGGACCCCGTCTGGAGGGTCACTGTCAGGCCCCGAGGGCCCTGGGTTCTGCTGACCGACAGCCCGGTGGGCGCCCTGGGACACTGCCCGTGTCCCCCGCGGTCACTTACGTGAGCTCGTGTGTCCTGGAGAAGGTCATTCAGCACACACAGGGCCGGCCCTTCTGCCACAGCCCAGCTCTCGGCCTCCAGGACGGGCGTCCCAGGGGACCTGAGCCGCGGCACGGGAAACTCATCCTCGCTGTCTCTGCTTTTAGAGTTGCCTGCCTTCCTGTATTTTTATAGGAAACGGGAGAAAGGAAAAGACAAGGACCCCCTGGCTGTTCCCGGGGAGGAGGCAGACCTCGGGCACCCTCGGCACCGCCACGCTGCCCGGCAGAGGCGGACATCTCTTCGTTCGTGGGGCCGGCCCCCCTTCTCCCTCCACAGCCTGCCGGCGAGGAGTCCTCAGGGCCGCCGCCCACACGTGGCCCATCCCGATGCCGAACGTCTGAGCCACTGCGCTTGGAAACTTTCCCAGACGTGTCTTCCACTTGGCTCATCAGTTCACCTGGTGACTCTCCGCTCCGAGTCCAACCAGAGCGAGAAGCAATTTAATTTGTGAAATACGTCTTGCCTAACGTTTTCCATACAGTTACGTGTTGTGCCCATTAAACTGGGTGTTTCTACAGCGTTTCGCTCTACACTGCAGAGCGTGGCCAAGCGGCTTCTAGCGTGTTCTTGTGCAAATGAGTGAAACAGCAAAACATGAACAATGGATCACTGACGTGAGGGGGAAATGTGACACAAACGCAAAGAGACAGCTCCCTTTGCCCATTTCATCCACAGCTTTGTAAGGTGAGGAAACCTGCTTTGAATGAAAACGCCAGTGGCCTGTTATTTAAGGTCAGTTTAATCTGATACGTTTCTAAAACCAAAGAACTCAGTCTGAAGCGGGCACAGCAAGTCCCAGACACGGCCGCTGCCTAACGACTGTCAGGGCTTCCGGCCTTTTCGTCTTACCCGTGGCTTTGAATCTGAGGCCCTACCTTGTGAGGACCCAGATCATCCGACCGCCGAGGAGTTCCCTCCTGGGACGGCCCACAGGAAGAGCGGGCCCAAGCCCATTTCAGACTCGAGGACGGCGCTTGCTGCCCCCGACGGGGCCGACCACGCGGCTCTGGGCCCGGGGGTGCGCATAGCGCAGAGCAGCCGCGGGAGGCGTCAGCACGGCCCCTCCGCGAGAACGCACACGTCGCCTTGGGTTCCAAGCAGAGAGTTGACCCTCTGCATTCACCTCGCAAATGTCCCCCTGGGCGGGTGCCTTGCCGTTTTGCACGCGGAGCTGTGGAGAGAGCCGGGGTGGCCCCGCAGCCCCGGGCCCCAGCCTGGAGCCCTCCTCCCTCCCATCCCGGGGCCTCTCCGTCTCAGCAGCAGGGCTGTTTCAGGTGATAACCCGACTACCAGGATCGCGACTCACCGACACACAAAAGCGATGTGGAAACAAACACTGGCGTTTCTTTTGTCAAAACAGGCAGACACAACCCGGGAGGCGTGCCCGACTGGAAGGGGCTGAGGACAGAGGGCGCGGGGGCTCCAGCCGGCCCCTGGCCGGCGGAGGCAGGACGGAGAGGAACGGGGAGCCTGGAGGCCGTGGGAGAACAGCGTTGCTGCAAACTGCCAGTGTCGGCCGCAAACCCGCGCACAAGCCCACATTCCAGCTGATTCAAACTCCTCGTTATTATTCTGAAGATCAGAGTGGACCCCTGCAATCCGTGTGCCAACGGGCCTCAGGTTTTCTCTCCTTGTTCTCGGGGGAGGCTCGGTGCCACATCCAAGCCCCCTGATGACCACACACAATGACCCTCGCGGCTCAGCCCCTTACCAGGAGCGCAGGGAGCAGAGCACAGCGGCGGGAAGGCAGCCGGGGGGAGCCCACGGCACGCGGTCGTCTGCCGTGTTAGCCGCCGGCGGTTTCTGCTGTCCTTGCACGGAGGTGGGAAGTCTGAGCCCGAGGTGTCCATGGGGGGGCTGCTCCCAGAAACACCCTTCTTGGCGTGTTGGCCTCTGCCTTCCCACCCCCTCGCGGGGCGTCCCCACGTCCCTGTCTGTGTCCTCAACTCCTCTTTCCATAAGGACACCGGCCCTATTGGTTTAGGTGCTGGGGGTCCGGTTTCCAGCAAGGGAATTTCGAGGGGCAGAAGGCAACTCGGTGCCGGACATCCGCTGGGGTAGAAGGCGGCCCCTGGGGCTCTTCCCCATTTGTGGGACATGTGCTTCTCTTCCTTCCAGAAACACCTGGGTCCGTGCGGAGCACCGATTCTCCTTTCAAGGTCAACAGTTCCGGGGGGTCTGCAGGCCATGAGCCCGAGGGAGTGGCCCCCTCAGACCACGCCCTCAGGGCCACACATGTGGCCTGTCATGCCGTTTAAGGCCCAGAGCGAGCCATGAGCAAGAGAGCTCCGGTGGTGACACTCAAGTTGCTATCTGGCTCTTCCTAGTACAGGGGTACTGACCCTGATCTAGAACATTCTGTTGATGTGCACGGCTCAGGAAAGCTGAGCTGGCGGCATCAGTCAAGTCTTCATTTGTGTTCACTTAGTGCTCAGCTTTATAAGGACTTATTATTTAAAATGAGGGGGGGCGCCTGGGGGGCTCAGGTGGTTAAGCGTCCGACTTCAGCTCAGGTCATGATCTCACGGTTCATGAGTTCTAGCCCCACGTCGGGCTCTGTGCTGACAGCTCAAAGCCTGGAGCTGCTTCGGACTCTGTGTCTCCATCTCCCTCTGCCCTTCCGCCTCTCACACTCTGTCTCCCTCTGTCTCTCAAAAATAAATAAAGGTTAAAAATAAATGAATAAAAATAAAACGAGGGGCATGAACTGCAGGCAGGAGAAGGAAGGCGGAAAGCGGAGGTTAAGGCTGATTTTTACAGACCAGTAAAGACACGATCAAACGCTTCCTAAATTTCTGTTGCCTTTCTGCTTCCATCTCTGTTTTGAGCTCAGGGCGGAGGCATGAGCCGGAGCTGGACAGAGCTTGCAGGGGCACACCCATGTGTGAGCAGGCATGCTGGTGTGTTAGGGGCACACCCGTGTGTGAGCAGGCACGCTGGTGTGTTAGGGGCACACCCGTGTGTGAGCAGGCACGCTGGTGTGTTAGGGGCACACCTGTGTGTGAGCAGGCACGCCCGTGTGTTAGGGGGCCGACTCTGCACCAGGGGCCATTGTNCGTGTGTGAGCAGGCACACCGGTATGTTAGGGGCACACCTGTGTGTGAGCAGGCACGCCCGTGTGTTAGGGGGCCGACTCTGCACCAGGGGCCATTGTCAGGGACACAGAGCAAGTAGAAGGAGGTCAGCATCAGCCGCAGAGGACGCGGTCCTGGGGCAGCGGGCGCTGCAGGTACAGGGACCCTCGGGACCCTCACTGTGTTCAAGGGCATTTCCGGATCTCAGTGTGGTGATTCCTGGGCCTCTCTGGAGCCTTTCTTCAGGGCCACGGCCAGCTGATGCTGTCAGAGTGTGAACGACACCCGGAATCATCACAGGTACGGCCGGGAGGGTGGTCACCTGTCCCAAGTGCCCCCCCCCCCACCGCCAAGAGCTGGTAGATTCTGATGTTAGCCCTGTCCACCGTGGGCGCATGACTGGCGTCCCCACACAGGCACGGCGGACGATCTGTCATCCAGCCTTTACGTTCCCCCGGCCCGGGGACATGCCCCACGACTNGGAAAGTCGATGGCCGACCCCGGGCCTCCTGGCGCCCAGAAGATAGTTTTAGGAGCCTGTCAGGAAATCCTGTGGCCCCAGGCCCAGTGAGACTTTCTATTTCCAAGCCAGTTATTGATTTTGGTATGAAGAAAATAATTTGCTATTGTTGCTTAAGGTGTCACTGGGAAAAAAAAAAAAAAGNCGCCGGATGGAGTCGTCCTTGCTCCCTGGCTAAAAAGCCAAGTCAAAGTGTTCCTTCAAAGCTGTGGTCTCGAGACTCAGTGCGAGGTGCATCAGCTCGGGATGCAGACGCATCCGCATCCACGTGCGCGACCGTAACCCCACCGACGGCACAAGCGTGGTCCGCCCCCAGCCTCCCGGGCCCCTGCAGCCCCCTGGTCGCAGGTGAGTGCAGCGCACGCACACTCCCCAACTCACAGCTGAGCCTGGGGCAGCCGTGCCACGTGGCCATCACGGGGGGACCCAAACCAGCCGGTATGGAAGCGGGTGCCGTAAACGTCACCAAGTGCCGCTCACGTTTACCTTTCCATCACTTTTCCCTTGTGGCCCCTTGTCTTGGGGCAGAAGAAGGGCAGAAAATGTCTTACAATTGGACTTTGTAACAAAGCTGAAAATACAGAAGCTTCAGGAAGCCGAGACCCAGAAAGACGTTCCAGATCTCGTGTTCCGTAGTGCACGCTGGCTGTGTACATTAGCTCTCCATTCTTGGCTGTGATATTTTCCTTTTGATGCCCTCTCGTTTGTAGGCTCACCCACAGTCATTTACACATATCTCACACACACTCGAGGGTGTAGTAAACATGGAGCCCCCGCAGGCACAGGGCAAGGTGGGGTGGGCGTGGGGGAGTCCCTGTTTCCTTGGGCTGCTGGAATTCAGCTCCTTGCAGCAGGCACGTGGGCAGGACTGCGCGTGGCCAGCCCCCCCCCACACCCCCGTCGTGCACTCTTGCTGCTGACTCGCGGCTCCTCAGCGTGTGCCCCACCTCTTACGGAAGGGAGACTGAGGCCGGGGCTCGCAGCTCCTCCCCTGTGCTCCAGACAGAGCCGGAGACGACGCTGGCCGGGATTTGCGGCCCAGCAATCTCATTCCAGAGCTCATGCTCTGAGCCACCAGATCATGGTTTTCTTCCCTAAAAATGGTGCTCATTTTCTTTATCTGACCTAACCTTAAGTGTGCTTGAGTCCCCTGCCTTGTCACATCCGGTGCCCAGTCTGACCTCGGTGCGTTTCTCTTCTCCAGTATCTCAGTGACGGGGGAGCAAGGACCAGACGTAGGCAGCACGGCCATGCACACACTCAGATACACACTCACACTCACAGCACACAGCTCACACACTCAGATACACACTCACACCCACAGCACACAGCTCACACACTTAGATACACACTCACACTCACAGCACACACATCACACACTCAGATACACACTCACACCCACAGCACACACCTCACACACCTAGATACGCACTCACACTCACAGCACACACACTCGGATACACACTCACACTCACAGCACACACATCACACATTCGGATACACACCCACACTCACAGCATACATCTCAGACACACAGATACACACACAGTCACATCACACACTCAGATACACATTCATACTCACATCACACACATCACACACTCAGATACACACACCCACAGCATACACCTCACACACTCAGATACACATTCACACCCACAGCACACACATCACACACTCAGATACACACTCACAGCATACACCTCACACACTCAGATACTCACACTCACACTACACACATCACACAAGTGCATGTAACAAACACCCAACGCACACATACCACACACATCACACACGCACACTTTCACATCCACCCAGTGACCCACAAAGGACACACATACACATGCACACCGTGCACACACAGGCACACACATGCACATAGCATATACCCTTATATACAACTCCGCATGCACACTCACATGCACACTGCACACACACACACACACACGGCAATGGCCCAGCACAGCCTAGCACCGAGCAAATACAGACCCCACAGAGCGGAGCTGAGAATGTGCCCGCAGGGGCAGAGCCGAGGTCTACTTCCCACAGGAGGAGGGAAGCCCTTCTCCAGAACGAACACCGGGGCAGCCACTGGGGTGGGGGGTGTACACGGCTGCCATACACGGGTGTCTGTTCCCGAGAAAGCCAGGGGCCCAGCCACCCATGACTCTCCGCCTGCGTGTGCCGGCTCAGGAGGTCTGCAGGGAGGCGGGGAGACGAGGAGTTTACTCTGCTACCTGCACGCAGAAATCAAGGAATCAATTTCTTTTCTTTTTTTCCCCCATAGTTTATTGTCCAGTTAAGGATTAAATTTCTTGAAAGAGATTCCTTGATTAGTGGTTTCCCCTCTTCACTTTCTTTACGCTGGTGAACTTCCGTCTCTGCACAGACCGACCCGTGGGTGGTCGCGGTAACAGCCGCAGGGAAGGGTCTCCCCCTCTTCTGCCAGATGCGTCCAGGGGGCAGCAGGCGGGGCGTGCCCTCCACGCCCGCCCATCCCTGCTGTGCCAGCTGCTGCGTTTCCTTCCATCCCCAGCACCGGGTCCGTGGCGTCCCGCCGTGGGCACCCGCCCCGCATCCCTCCGTGGGGGCCCAAGGTCATCCAAGGCCAACAGCTCAGCCTCTCCCAGGCTTCCGGGCAGCTGGCTGCCCTCCTGGTGCCCCACAGTCCTGCACTGGAGTTTCTAGCCTCCCGCTGGAGCCCGGAAGGTTCTCGAGAGCAGAGGCCATGGGCTTTCTTCCCATGCCCCTGGGTCCAGGAGAGCGAGGGAGGCCTGAAGAGTGTGTATGACAGGCAGACTGAGGTCGACTCCACCTGTGTCCCCAAACTAGTGAGTGCCCTTGTCCCCAAGGACACAGAGGATACGCGTGAACAGTTTCAACCATTTCAATACTTTGAGTCAGCCAGTCTCACCGCACTGGAGGTTGTGCTTGGACCCACGCTTTGGGGGCTCTCCAGGGCGCGCCCAGCCCTCGGTGCGCACAGGACCAGGCCGTGAGCCCTGAGCGTGTGCGGCCCGCTGCGCTAACAGCTCAGGGGTGGGCGGCACACGTGTGCCAGGCGTCCATGCGCACGGGAGCTGACTGTCACACTCCAGCCTCCAAGCCCCCCGGCCGCGCCATGGGCTTCGGGAGACCCACCTGCCTCTCACGGCCTCCGTGGCCTCCGTGGCCTCTGTGGCCGTGGCTCCCGCTGGCCGGTCAGCCCCGTGCAGCCTGGAGGACAGGCCTGCACAGCAGCGAAGTGCTGGACGAGCCCACGGTTGTCATCAGGAGGGCCTCAGTCTCCCGTTGTCTCAGTTTCCTCCCCTGTAAAATGGGGCCAATTCTGGTACCTCTTCCTTGCCGGGCAGGGAGGGTGTACAGAGATACTATCCCAAAAGCATGAAAACAGCACAAGGCACCTGAGAAGTGTGTAGACGCGGCACACAGGTCATGTCTCCTGCTGCATGGGAGCCCGGGGGCAGGAGCGCACCCCGGGGAAGCGGAGCCCAGGGTCAGGGAGGGCCGGATCTGAAGGCAGGCAGGCCCCCTAAGGCTGTGGACCTGGACGCCCACCAGGCAGGAGGCAGGATGCCGAAGGGGTCGGCCACCCCTGCTCCCCCCCCACCCCCCGCATCCCCGTCTTGGAG
>NW_027551559.1:9839346-9870120 GCF_008692635.1 Crocuta crocuta
TCCCCGTCTTGGAGCTGGGCGTCCCCTGCACCATCTCTAATGGGTCAGGAAAATCAGGAGGAAAAGTATCGATAATGAGATCTTCATGAATTTTTCAGAAAGCTAAGTAGTGCCTGAAATCATCTCCCTCCTATAAGTTTTGGGGTTACATTGCGCTTTCTTTTTAAAAACTTTCAATAGCAAACGTGCTTTTAAACTAACGTCTTTGATCAAATCAAAGGCAGTTTGGACCGCCGTATTAATTTCTTTTTAATGGGATGCATCATACAATCCAAAGTCTCCTCCCGTGGAGATAGATAGTCTGCAAAATATCTGATGCCTGACAGAGAACCAGAAGGTGGAGCGAGTGAGTGTCAGTGTTTGGGGGTTTGTTTTTACTATGGGGGGAACCTGAGTGTGGAATCAGACAGAAGGGTGGGGCTCTTCTGGGGCTTGGAGAGAAGGAAAGGAAACCCTTCTCCTGAGAACAAGAATAAGCGTAGGTACAGGAAAGATCCGCCTCCCAATGATCTATAATCAGGAGGAAAATAAATTAAAAACAAGGGTTTTTAAAAACTTTTTTGATTTTTTTTTTTTTGCCCCCACTGGATCTACGTCATATGTGAATACTTATAGGCCTGAGCCCGAGGCCATCTCTGTCAGTGGGTGACAGTCACATTATTCTAGCCCCAGGCACATTTTATTTACATAATTGCTCTTTGGGCAAATCCCTCCATTTTTCTGCAGAAACCCGGGCTCTTTTACTGACATTCTCCTCAAACTCCTACTTCCACTCCATGGTTCATATCCCTGAAAAATAATTATAAGCTTTGATATTTAAGAAATCATTACCCACTGATTTAGATAATGAAATAATATAAACTGCAAGAAGACATTCTATAGTCCTTACATACTTCCCGCTGTCTCTAACATCATTTAGTGATTGATTTTCATTGTAGAGTTAAAAAAAACCCAAAACTTTAAATTCGAAACACAGCCTAGACATCAATGCTCAGAAGCAAAGAAAGCATTTTATCTTATTTTCTGTGTGGTGCTGAGGCAGATTTAAAGAGAGAAAGATCTTCAAAGCCAGTCGGCAGCATTGCATGATTTAAAGAGAATCAGACTGCTTTGTCGAGAAGCTCATCTTGTTTGCCAAATGGGGCTATGAGCTTGTACTTCATGAAGCCAATCTGATCGTCCTTTTTTTTAAAAAATGTTTATTTATTTTTGAGACAGAGAGAAACAGAGAGAGAGAGACAGAGAGAGACAGAGAGGGATTGGGGAGGGGCAGAGACAGAGGGAGAGAGAGAGAATCCCAAGCAGGATCCATGCTCAGCGCAGAGCCCGACATGGGGCTCAATCTTACGAACTGTGAGATCGTGACCCGAGCTGAAATCAGGAGTCGGATGCTTAACTGACTGAGCCCCCCAGGCGCCCCCTAATCTGACAGTCTTTGGAGAGAGCTACCTCATTCACCTGTTCAACCTTCTATTGCCATTTTCTATCATCAGCATATATGTAGATAGCAATCGAGAACCGGATATCAGGGAGAGAATCAAGTAATCTTTTGATACCCTCGGCATCGTATAATGTTGTGTATTTGACGGGCTAACAGTGTCTCTTAATATTTTACCTTTGTTTTTCTAATAGTAAAAGTAAGTCAGGCTTATTATAGAAAAGGCAAATCATCCTGAAGTGTAGAGGAAAAAGTGAAAGAGATTCATTTAAGTGTCAGGGTGGAGCATTTTACTTTCCTCTACCGTCTTAGATTCTGCGACTGGGGGCCTGTGAATTTAGCTGACAAAAGACAGATTAATAGGAAAAACGGAACACAAAGGTATTAGTGTTTTATGCACATAGAAGTTCACAGAAAAGTGAAACTTAAAGAAGTGGTGGAACTCAGCCTTATGCACTAGTTTAACAAAGGAAGGCGTCTGTACTTCAGGAGTTGATAAACTTGTGGTTGGTGACTAAGACATGTATGGAGAACTGATGGGGGATTAGGGTCGTTTTGATCAGGGGTGTTTCTGCTGTCCTCTGCCTGGCGACCCTCTGTCTCCAGTGGTGGGTGTTGCCGGAATGGTATAGGGGGACGCTTGTGCCAGGAAACGTATGCCCTGATTGTAGAAACAGACGGAAGAAAGCTTTTCTGTATCTGTTGATTCTCACTTGCTTCCACCTCAGAATAATGCTTACACCACAATGGACTAGTTCAGGGTGAAATATTCTGATCCATTCCAATCCCAACTCCAACTGAGAACCTTTTCCAAAAATTATCTATAAAAAAAAAAACAACACAGTACTATTGTAGCCATGGTTTTGCAAAGTTCTAAGAATGAAAGCGTTCTTATTTTTATAATGTGTTCAAGTTCATTGCTGCTGTATAACAAAAGATTAAAAAATGTATTGGCTGAAATAACAGGTGTTTATTATTTCCCTCTGGGCCAGCTGGGCAGTTCTCCCTTCTGGAATACTTCGTTCCTGAAATGTCCCTCAAACTGACCCGGACGTGACGATCGGTGCTCGAAGTCCACCCTGTGACTCTGTCACACTTCGGGTTTATAACCGAGACCCTTCCTTTTAGATTCCATGCAGCCCATGCTCAGCGTCTGTAGCCCCCTCGCATCCCTGTCCTTTCCTTATCATGAAACTCGTGGAACGACGCTCAAGTCTCTGATCTGCATTCTCTTCTCCCCGACTTGCTGGAGGAGCTTACGCAGTGTGACCGTGGGAAGCACGCTGTGGAGTTCAGGCACCACCAGCCCCTGCTTGATGCCTGCTATGCCCAGACTTGATAGAACTCAGCTGTCAGGAGTGGATTCCTTCAACTGCCCACTCTGTAGCCCACTCCTTTTGTCCGTTGCCCACAAAACCCCTTTTTTTATGTTTTATTTATTTCTAGGAGAGAGAGAGAGAGAGATAGCGTTAGCAGGGGAGGGTCAGAGAGAGAGGGAGACACAGACTGAAACAGGCTCCAGGCTCCGAGCTGGCAGTCAGCACAGAGCCCGACGCGGGGCTCGAACCCACTACCGCGAGATCATGACCTAAGCGAAAGTCGGACGCTTAACCGACTAAGCCACCCAGGCGCCCCCACAAAACCCCTTTCTTGCCCTGGATGCTGGGTATTCTTTCTGGATTCCCCTCCCCTTGCTTGTCTGCGGGCGAGCATCGCCGTGTGGGGGTGTGCTTCCCTGTTTCCCCCTTTCTGCATCCCAACACCTCAGCCAACAAGCAAATGCAATCGTGCTTCATCTTAAAAACAACAGCAAACTCACATAAACGTGTGGTTTCCTCCACCAGCGACTCTTTTTATATAGCCAAGTGTCTTAAAATAGTATATCCTTTGCTCTCATTATCTCGCCTCTCGTTTGTGTTTTAATTTGAAGGACGACACGCATAAACATTGGTGGGATGTGTGCTGATCTTAACCGTGTACTGAACAAGCTGATAAACTGTCACCTTTGCACATGTGACCAGCACCCAGATCGATCATAGATAAAACACGCTCAGTACCATCTGCCTGCTCTCTGTCCCAAAGTAGTGTTTATTTGACTTTTATCTCAATAGATTATTTTTGCCTCTTATCAAACCCCTATAAACAGAGCCACATGGCATGTGCTTTTTTGTATCTGGCTTTTATGGTCCAGTATAAAGCTTGTGAGACTCATGCACGTAGCTGGAGGAATTGACAACTTAGTCATTCTGATTGTTGTATAGGGTTATACTCTGATTCCACAGTTTTAACCATTTTCTTGTGTTATCTTTTTGGTCATTATGAACACAATTTTTATGAGCATTTTATATATGTATTTTTAAGTATGGATAAGCTCGTTTCTCTTGGACTTCTACTTAGGGATGGAATTGCTGGGTCATGATAGAGACATATATTTAGCCGAGGCAAGTACCGACAAACAGGTCTAAAAAGGGTTGCATGAACTCACACACTAAAGCTAACAGAGGAAAATGCCCATTGTCTCTGCATCCTACTGGACACTGGGCATTTTCTGTCTTTCTCAGTTTTCTGTTAGGGTGGGCGTGTGACGGTATCTGATGATGGATTTAGTTCGCACGTCCCTGATGATTAATGGTGTTGCATACACTTGCCTATTGGCGTTTCGATACTCTTTCTAGTGAAAGCCTATTTATAAGTCTTTTTTTAACTTGATGTTTATTTCTTTTTACTGATTTATAGGGGCTTCTGTGTATCCTGGCTGTGTGCTCTTCATCAGATGCTTTTATTACAAATATCTCCTCCCAGACTGTGGCTTATTTTTTTTTTTTCATTCACTTAACAATGAACAAAAGTTCTTCACTTTTCTTTCATGCAGAAATGACACTCTCGCAGGACAATTATTTCAAAAGACAACCCTTATTGAATTATGGTATATTCTTCGCTATTCCTGTTTTCTTTAATTTCTCTCAGCTATGTTTCCTAGTTGCAGGGGTGAAGTCTTGCCCGGCTCCCCTGAGATTTACTCCTGAATGTTTAGAATTGTCTGTTACTGTGGTCAGGGGTCAGCAAGCTCAGTCCCCGTGGCCAGGCTGTGCCATCAGTCTGTGTTGTTGTTGTTTTTTTAATTTTTTTTAATTTATTTCTGAGAGAGAGAGAGACAGCATGAACAGGGGAGGGTCAGAGAGAGAAGGAGACGTACAATCCAAAGTAGGCTCCAGGCTCTGAGCTGGCTGTCAGCACAGAACCCGATGCGGAGCTCGAACCCACAAACCGTGAGATCATGACCTGAGCCGAAGTCGGACGCTCAACCAACTGAGCCATCCAGGTGCCCCACCATCAGTCTGTTTTCATATGGCTTCTGAGCTAAGAAGAGTTTTTATGTTTTCCAAAGATCATTAAGGGAAAAAAGAGAGAGAAAGAAATGATGTAAAACAGGGGTTATATGTGGCTTGCAAAGCCTAAATAATTTCCCATCTGACCCTTTAAAAAGAAAAATTTTGCTGACACCTGACATTTTATAAAAAATTATTTTCCTTTTGTTTGTATTTGCACATAAAACACTATCGATTTTTATATTGACTTGGAATTCATTGACCTTATTAAATTCACAATAATTTTACCAGTTTGAGGATTCTTTTGGATTTTCTACCCACCCAGACATGGCAAGAGCAAGTAATTTTCTTTTAAGTTTTTGCAACTTTTTGTTTCTTTTTCTTGCTTCATTTGCTTGGATTTCTAGACGATTGTCGAATAGACATGGTGAAAGTCGACATTCTCTGACTATTCTCAACCTTAGGGAGGCAGTGTTTAGTATTTCATCCTTAAGTACAATGTTACCTACAGTTTCTTTTATGATTTTTAGTTATTATCATATTAAGCCTCTTTCTACTATGTCTACTTCGCTGATAGTTTTTCTTAAGAGCGGATATCAACTTTCATTAGCCATTTGCTTTCAGTAAATCTAATAAATGGTCAGGTGTTTTTCTCTTTTATTCTGTTACCATGGTGAATCACATTGATTCATTTTCTGGTTTTGAAGTCAATGTGCAGTCCCTCAATAATCTCATTCAGGGTACATTATATACCGAATATACTGCTGATTCTGTTCATTAGTATTATAAACTAATCAGTATTAGTATTATGTCTTCTTTTGGTCCATAATAAGATGCATATAGTATTTTTGCGGTAGCTAGAAAAAGGATGGTCAAATTCCATAACCAAAGACTTAATTAAAAAAAAACATAATCAATGAAAAATTAAGCCAGAAAAGACAGAGAATAAAAGGTTAAAAATAAATAAGAAAAATTGAAAACAAATAGCCAGTTGGTTGACTGACATCCAGATATGTACGTAATTAGGCTAAATGTAAATGGATTAAACATTCCACTTAGATTACAAAGATTGTGAGGCTGGGTCAAAATACAAGATTCAACTATATGCTCTTTGCCAGACGTACACTAAGTAAAAGGCAATAAACAATTTTGCCAATGTATTTGAAAAGAACATTTCTTGGAATTGACACATTTCTGGAAAAATACATTATATAAAAACAGACACAGGAATAAACCGAATAAACCCCAAATCTGTCAACAATATTGAATCTATGATTAAAAATCTGCTCACCAGCCAACATCAGACATAAAGAGACTCACTGCTGAATTCTTCCAGTTATTTAAGGAGATGGTAAGATTGATCTTACTCAAACCCTTCCAGAAAATAGAGAAAATAGAAGTAACTCTAAATGTACTTTATGAAACTGGGGTAATTCTGAAACAAAAATTTTACAAGAATATTATGGATAGGCTGTGGAACAGAAATTATGAAAGCAAAAATGACAATTCTTTACTTTAATGAAATAGGATTACTATTCTATAAACTTTGGGGGGAAAAAAGCCTTACAACAGTTATGTTTATTTACTGTCTCTTATATTTTATGCAATTTTTGTAATACATTTTACAGACACATACATTACAAACACCTCAAATTCTAGTTATTTTTGCTTTACAGAGGCAACATTCCCCATATGTTTATTGCATATTTACCTTCTCAGGTGCTCTTTGGTCCTTCCTAACGTCATATGCTTCCATATAGATTACTATATAGCCTGAAGAACATTCTATAACAATTGGTATAATCCAAGTTTGCTGGTAACAAATTCTGGATAAGTAGATTTCCCCAGGGACCCTTTATCTATTGTCTTCTGGCTTTCATAATTTCTGTTCAAAAGTCATCTGTAAGTCTAATTTTTGCTCCTTTGTATGCACTGTTTCTCATTTCTCTTGTCTTTAGCTTTCTTCAGGAAATTTTCTTTTGTTTTGTTTTGTTTTGTTTTGTTTTTAAGGAATTTGACTGTGATATTCCCAGGTGTGTGTCTGTCTTGTGGAATTGTTTCAATTTTGTTGCTTTGAGTGAACTGAGTTTCTAGAATCAGTGGGTCGATGTCTTCTTTTATGAACATTGGAAAATGCTCAGTGATGATCTCTTCAGGTATGTCTTCTACCCATTCTTTCTCTCCTTCTTTCGGACTCCATCTGTACCTATGTAAGATGGCTTCACCACAGCCTATGTGTGTATTTCTAATCCCTCTTTCTCTCTCCCTCTGTTTCTCTCCCACTGTCTTTCAATTGGACACATTCTACTGCCTTTCTTCTGTTAATCCTCTCTGCTGCTTTATTCACTAATCCTTTGTTCTGCTTCACGTGCAAGGAAACCTGCACAAGCAATCTGGCATAAAATGAGATGATGATGATCACCAAACATAGAAATTCATGTGCTGAGTGGCCAGAATTAATGACATATATCTACTAAACTGCATACAGTGTGCTTTCCTAAAGACTTTTAACATATACTTTGGTTCTTAGGTGTGTTTATTCTAGGCTTTTGTTTTTCTTTCTTGGTTTATTTATAACATAACTTGAATTTCTATAAATGTCTCTTTTTTTTTCATTTTAAATGCATTTCCAGAACTCTGACCTTGCATCTATTCCTTTCTTCTATGATTGTATCGTCTCTCTTTTGAACATTTATGTTTATTTTCTGAGTTCATTTTTTGATAATTGGTATTGTCCACAATATCTTTGCAATTATGGGGATCCAGTTGTCTGAACTCTTTGGACACTTCTTTCTGGTTTGTTTATTTACTTTTTTGCCTATATTTCCTCTCTTCTTTGATTTCCTAAATCTTTAGGCCAAGTCTTTTTTTTCCCTTTGTGCTTATTATTAATTTTTCTTGTGCCAGGTCTTTGCTAAGAAGAGCCTGGGGAGGGACACATGGAAAATGCTTGGAAAAGCATTTACCTTTGAAAGGATTTAACAGGGAGTCTCAAACATATCTTGGGAAATCTGATAACTGTTTTATGTGAGGAATGCACTCCCTGTAACTTACAGCACTTTTCCTTCCAGGCTCTGCGAGGCCAGCAGCCCTTGCTGCCTCTTGTCCGGCCTCACTCCTACCCCCACCCCCAGAGTCAATTCCTCTGTGAGGGAGCCAAGGTGGAGATGATGGAAATGCTGGTCAGCATAATTTTCCCTTCAGCTTCTTGCCCCATGACATTACTTGGTATTGAATTGGGTCTGCTCTTCTGTGGTCCAACCACGGCCCTAGATCTCATTGCACTTAAAAAACAGCTTTGGCATGGCTGTTACATATGTATCATTTTTGAGGATTTGGCACATTTTTGTAGGACTTGGCACATTGTCTTCCTGGTTTGTTTTTGTTAGTTGTGGAAATTCCTCTGTTTAATTGAAGATGGCATTTCTCTCTTTAAAAGCTTATTTTTATCTGTATTTTGCTTCTCATGGGTTTTGATGGAGGGACATGGTGTTTACCCAGCAGGACCACACTTTCATTTCTGTTCCTACTGCCTTCAACACCGGTTCTTAACCCTCAATAGGAGGCACTGCAGCGAAGTTCAGGACACCAGCTTTCTATTCTTACTGCTTCCTGGGAAAGACTTCCCAACTGCAAATCTGATCATAATACTTATATGTATACTCACACTGGCTCACACGCACTGGCCCAAGCTCACTCCAGCACATGCACACACACGCGCGCGCACACATACACACACACACTCTGGGGCAGAGGATCAGTGGTTCCTGCTTCCGCCGATGGGGGGTGACTCTGACAAGTTCAGCAGCCTGTCTGTGTGACAGTCCCCACATCCGTAAACTGCACAGTGTCCTTTCTAGCCCGCTGCCCCCGGAGGCAGGGGAGAGGCGGGTGAGAACACGAGGGCGCCGTGGCTCCGCAGACCCCTGCCGTCGGGTTGCTTCTGCTGTTGGCCACCGTCTGCACAGCAGCGGGGAAGCTTAAAGACCTAGACCGCCGGACCTCTGGTGCTTCTGCTTCTTGCAAAATGGCTCTCTGACCCTGGTTCACCTTCTGCTCCAGGAGCACTGAATCGTGGCTCTGCTGTCCATTGGGCAGAGCCCAGGTAAGCGAGCACACAGGCTTCTGACTTCCTCCATTAGCTCTTCTTTAGACGATCAGTTCCCACAAAGCCGAGATTGGTCCAGACAAGCAGCCAGACAAAGGGGCTAAAGCCTGGATGCCAGAGAGAAGGCTTCTGTCTCGTGTCATGACTGCACAAGGCTGGCTCTCAGCTCGTGTGGGGGTCGCAGTGGGAGCTCTGCGTCGGAGCTTTCCTGGAAGCCTCGCTTACCTTCCAGGTAACTGACATGTAATTAAATTGCTCTCTGGAAGGACCAGACCCACAGTCCCAAGACGGCCTCCTCCCTGAAGGAAGGTGACCCACAGCCAATGGTACGAATTCATGTCAGCACTCAGGGAGGGATTTGATTTCTGCCCAACTTCTCCCGGTTCTGTAACCGTGGGGCGGAAATGACAGTGAAACCGAGGGACCACTTCTGGAACATGTGTTCTCAACTTACCTGGTCTTCCTCTAGCCCCACATTCAATTTGTCACAGAAATTAGATTTTCGTGCGCTAGAAATAAAATCAACTTTTTGCCAAGAAGAACACTTATATGTTTAGTGACACTGAATTTTTATATTTATCATTTACAGCGAGTTTTAAAGACAAAAAGGCATTAATGCTTTATAGAATCGATTTCATTACTACCGCTGGAAATACAAACAGAAACAATGAATTAGCTTCTAATTGTAAATAAGTGTTGAGTGTATTTGTTACGCCGATGAAAGTATATTCAGGGAACACAAAGATAACATACGTAAAAGGTTCACTGATATTAATCTCAAAAATAGCTTATTGCTCTGAATAAAAACATACAAAGTTAAGAATTCTAGCAACCATTTAAATTATAATACCCCTGGCCATCTTTTTTGCTATAATAATAAAATACAAAATAAGCAATTTCACCATGGGGAAAATGTTATATTATTTTTTTTTCTTAAAATAAAAGAAACAAAAAGCTACCATACATTCCGTGGGGCTCCTCGTGGCCGGCAGCATCAGCTCCCTGATGTCACTTTGCTCTAAGCCGCCGCACTCAGGCAGGTGCCGCTGAGGACGTGGACAGATGTTCTTCTGGCTGGGGTTCCCTTCCAGATGTTCTCCCCGAGAGCAGAACAGGGAGCCGGCACGGGAAGGCGGCACTCGGTTCGCACCTGCAGGCCGTGGCCGTGGGAGAGGCGGTGTGCAGGTTCAAGGCAAACCTTTAACAGGTAACCAGCTCATTCCCTTTCTCCTGTGGCAGAAAGGGCGCCTGCATCTCTTCCCAGAGCTTCCCCCAGCGTGGAGTCAATTAGGCCATGTTCAACCCTGCTCCTCCTGTTCGCTGTAACTGTGTGTGGTTTTTCACAGGATGATACCAGCACCACTGCGGAGATGGTGTGTGCAGCTTCGAGTCTGACTTCCAGAGTTCGAGTGCTGGGGTCTGAATCCAGCTCCGGTCGGCGAGGCGCGGGTGAGTGCTGGTCGTCACCCATGTGCGCGTCGGTCATAATAACAGAAGCACATTCACTGGACTCGCCTTAAACAAGTTGACGTGTGAGGCACATAGAAGTGCTCAGAGAAGGATGGGGCGCCTGGGGGCTCAGTCGGTTAAGCGTCCACCTTCGGCTCAGGTCATGATCTCCTGGTTTGTGGGTTCGAGCCCCGCGTCGGGCTCTGTGCTGACAGCTCAGAACCTGGAGCCTATTTTGGATTCTGTGTCCCCTCTCTCTCTGACCCTCCCCTGCTCACTCTATCTCTCTCTCTCTCTCAGAAATAAGTAAAACAGTAAAAAAAATTTTTTAAAAAGAAGTGCTCAGATAAGTATTAGTGATTGTTTTCAAAATGACAGCCTAAAACCCTTCCCCCGAAAGGCAGTACATTGAGCTAAGCTCTTGCATTCAAGGTCACGTGAGAAGGGAGCAAACGGCTAAGGATGAAATGTCTCTTGCTGCTTTTCTGTCCACCAGGGTGAGCCTCAGCCTTGCTGACGCCGCGCTGCAGGCGACCTGACAGCTCGGGGAAAGAGGAAGTCCTCGCACGGCTTCGCCCACTGGCGAAGGGGCCTGCTGCTCTTCCTCACACCCCTGCCTCCTTCGGGGTCCAGGCTGAAGGGGCAGCCCCTGCTGTCCTTGAGGCACATCCCTTGGGGATGCACTGCTCATCCCTAGGGGCCTGTGCTCCCCAACGTTTACATCCATGCTTTCAGTAATAACCAAGTTCTGGAAGGAGCCCAAATGTCCACGCCTGATGAGTGGACAAAGAAGGTGTGGTTTATACACGTAATGGAACACTACCTGGCGGTGAAAAGGAATGAGATCCTGCCATTTGCAGCGATGTGGATGGAACTGGAGGGTATGATGCTGAGCGAAGGAAGTCGGCCAGAGAAAGACAGGTATCACATGTTTTCATTCATATGTGGATCTTGAGAAGCCTAGCAGGAGACCACAGGGGAAGGGGAGGGGGAAATTTTCTCAGAGAGGGAGGCAAACCATAAGAGACTTTTTTTTTTTTTAGTTTTCAATTAAGTTTTTTTTTTTACAAATAGTTTATTGTCAGGTTGGTTTCCATATAACACCCAGTGCTCATCCCCACAAGTGCCCTCCTCCATGCCCATCCCCCCTTCCCCTCCCCCACCCCCATCAGCCCTCAGTTGGTTCTCAGCAGTCAAGAGAAGAGACTCTTAGATACACAGAACAAACTGGGGGTTAACGGGGCGGCGGGGAGGGCCGGCTGGACGGGCGATGGGCACTGAGGAGGGCGCTTGTGGGCATGAGCACTGGGTGTTTGTAAGGGCGCAGCCACGGGAATCCACCCCCGAAACCAAGAGCACACTGTACACACTGTATGGGAGCCAATTTGACAACAAATTATATTTATTTTTTAATTTCTTCTTAATTTTTTTTATTTATTTCTGAGAGAGAGGCAGCGTGAGCAGGGGAGGGTNCCCAACCAACTGAGCCCCCAGGCGCTCCCAACAAATTATATTTAAAATAGCAAATGAAAGCAGCGACCCAGAACGCATGTCCTTCCCACTGACATCCCATCGGCCAAAGCCATTCTGGAGCCCAGGCTGCTGCGGGGGGGCCGGGAGCACAGCCCCGCTCCGGGGCGGCAGCAGGCGCACCTGGAGAGGCCCACGGACCCCTGTTCTCTGTGGCTCCGTCGTGGGTGTGCAGGGCCCGGACAGCAGGGGCACGCAGCGGGGAGCACCCAGGGGGAGCACTCAGGGGGAGCACGCAGCGGGGAGCACCCAGGGGGAGCACGCAGAGAGAGCATGCAGCGGGGAGCACCCAGGGGAGGCACGCAGCGGGAGCACGCAGCGGGGAGCGACCAGGGGGAGCATGCAGCGGGGAGCACCCAGGCGGAGCATCCAGGGGGAGCACGCAGAGGGAGCACGCAGCGGGGGCACCCAGAGGGAGCACGCAGCGGGAGCACGCAGCGGGGAGCACGCAGAGGGAGCACGCAGCGGGGAGCACCCAGGGGGAGCACGCAGCAGCCACTCAGGGCATGTCTGTTGAGCCACGAGTGGGTGGGTCCTGGGGGTTGGGAAGCACCCACGTCGGCTGGAAGTGTTACAGAGGTGACAGATCTGTCTGCACCCACACAGCAATAATGCTAACGATCACGCCCCTTGTAGGCGCACCGCCACCAGGGAGCCCATCCGACCCGCACCCCGGGGAGCTGGTGTAGACGCCACCTTTGCCCAGAGCCCCCCGGTTGGCATGCCGCGGATCCAGGCCTGGAGCCCGTTCTGCCGCCCCGGACACCGGGAGCCACGTGGCCCCATGGACTCCGCCCTGTGGCCCTGGCGTTGGGTGGGGAGCCGCACCCTCACGTCACCCGCCGCTCGCCCACTGGCCCCATCTCGCGTCTTGCAGTTCACTTGTGGGCTTCATATAATTCACGTCTCCCTCCCTGCTTGGCGGGGAATGCGTTTCTTTTGTGATGCATGATTTTGAATCATTTCCATCAACCACGGGGAAAGGTGCAGAGGCCGTGGAGTCCCCGCCTCACCGGAGGCAGCCTGCTCACTGAGCAAATCTCAAGGGGGGACGGAGGGGTCGCCGGCTTTCTCAACGCAGCCCCCGCGCTTAACTGCGAAAGAAACCCGAAATCAAACACAAAAGCGTATGTTTAATTACATTTGTAAAAAAGAAAACGTAATTGTTGCTCAATTGTCCCTTCCTAATGACTATCTAAAAGACAATTAAAAATATATACTCCCATGAATAAAAAAGAACCTATCCCTTCCGCGCATTATAGCTCGTGTGTTCAGGAATAATTGAATCTTTGTCAATTACGATTCCAGCAAATTATAGGGAAGACCCATTCTTAGCCACGTGAATGGAATTTGAACCTGGCCGGGTCTGACGCTGCACACTCACTTTAATAAATTGATGACCTTATAATGGGCTCTTCTCAAAGCTTTCTCCCCACTCCATTCATCATGTAGGTCGACCCACTTTCTCAGTGCTTGAGTTGAGGATCCCCTGGAAGTAAGAACAGACAATGCACCTGTTTCCTTCGAGCCCCCGGCTCGTGCATCCCNTTCTCGCAGGGGTCCTGTCCACCCCCAAATCTGCGCGGGGCTTCCACCTTTTCTAGGGACTGCACAGTCATAGCTTTCACGTGCGGGTGTTTTGCCGGAGGCCACCGTCGTCTGCAGAGCAAGGAACCGAGTTACTTCTGTGCAGTGAGTCTCTTTCCCCAACATCATCCGATAAACCGCAAATTCATTCCCCAGTGATCCGACCGCCATCCTTCCTCATATTCTTAGTCCCTGTAGATGCACGGGCTCTGTTCCGTTGTCCCGTTTGCCTGGTTTTACACCCAGACTCTCCTGTGTTTATTCCTATGGTGTGTGAATTTACTGACAGCAGGGATAGCCCGCTGCCTCACGTCTTCTGAGGTTAATGTAGATCTTTATGAAATTTTCTCCATCCATTAAATTTTAAATTTACTGCATATCAAACTGGACTGTTGATTGTGGATTTCATTAATTTTGCAGATTGATTTCGAGGGAATTGACATTTTTAAAGCTACCCCAGTAAAGAGCAGAGAAAATTTGTCCAATTTATTCAGATCAGATTCTATGTCCTAGATTAGGATTTTTAAAAGCTTCTTAAAGGATTGTGCGTTCTTGGTAACCTTGACTGCAGATCCTCTGAGGTTTCAGTGACTGTTATGAACAATTTGTACTTCGGAACGGCCTTTGCTGTTGAAACACATGCTATTATGTCTGTAGATGGAAACTTCCTGAGTTCTTCCTGGTTCTAACAGTTCACCTAATAAATCTATAGTTTTCTCGGGTATATGGTGCCGATAATGATAGCTTTTCTGTCCCCTGACACCAGAGCTCAGGCAGTCATGGCCAGTGGCCACATGAGCGCACTGGCACCCCCAGGCTGGGAGGCTCCCCCCCCACGCTGACCGCGTCAGTCTTCAGAGCACCCTGTGGCCATCGGCCGTGGGACTCGGGCTCAGAGACACTTTGTCGTTCACGTGATGACATGACTAACCACCCCCCCAGTCAGGGAGGAGCCCCATCTCACCCCATGTCCCCCCAGCCCTCCACTCATCTCTTCCCCCGTGGCCGCTTCGGGCCCCCCCTTGCCCTCACACTGGCCCCTGTGACCCCATGACCCATGTCCTCTGTTGCGCTGTAGTTGTTATGACACAGCCGCGCCTTCCCCTCTGCTCACGTTCCCGGCCTGCGGGGCTTCTCATGCAGTGTGGTGCTGAGCCCGCTGGTGACCTGGGGTTCAGCCTCCTGAGGGAAGACCCCGTGGGCACCTCCCTTTGTTTGGTGCCACGTGTGTCACAGACCCCTGGACGCCCAACCACGGACGGAGCAGCACCTGCCTGTCTCACGGCGTCCCGTGGAGGCGGGCAGTGACCCCCAGGCGGCTGGGCATTCCCTCCTGCCTCCTGAGGGCCACGGTCGGTCAGCAGGGGTGCCTATCGCGGGTACACAGGCTCGTGGAGACTTGAAGGGCTGGGGCCACACCCGTGTAAGTGTCGGGCTCGATCTCAGTGGCGCGGAGCCCTGGCCCCCCAGGGTCCCCGCTGCTCCAGGGACCTGTGTTCTTGCGGGCCCCACCGGACAGCAAACCCGCATCAGGGCTCAGCTGCCCTGGACCTGTCCTGGCGGAGTCGCCGGCAGGAGCCGCCTGGCCGGGGTCAAGGGGAGGCTCTGGGTCCGGAATGCGCTCTCCCCTGGCGCTGCAGGACGCCTGTTGCTTGGAAATAAAGGGCTGCACTTTGTATAAATTTTGACACCACACCCCTCATCCCACGGCCTCAGGGAGTCAGGTGTCCATGCGGCCACTCAACCTGAAGCTCAAAGAGGTGCTACTTCTGTGTGTGAACACGTGTGGGCACGTTAGTGTTGCCTCCAGGACTGGTGCCACATGGACACACGTTAGTCACGGGGACTTTGCTCCACATCTGACATTCTAGACAATTTTCCATCTTGTGCAGCATCACCTCGCGAAGCTGGTGCCAAGGGGCGTCTCTGCAGCAGGGGAGCAGCTCGGGCCGCGGGCATCGGGGAGGGGACGGTGGCCACCCGGCCGGGACTGACATGGGCCACGGCAGCACAAGGCGATGGCCAAGTCCACCACATCACACGTGGCCTTTTCACCGGACACGGTGTGGACAGAGCGAAGGGCCATGTGGACAGAGTGTAAGGTGCACCTGGGAAATAGATGCCTGCATCTGTCTGTCCCCATGGTGCGGGCCTCTTCCGGCCGGAGGTGACGTCACCTGTTTGGTGACAGCCTTCCCTGCTCCAGCCTGATGACGGCTCCCGTCTGATAGGATCACAAGTCAGCGGCTGTCGGAGCCCACCCTGTCCCTGTCCTCCACCCAAGCGGCCAGCTCCGGGCGCCGCCTCCCTCTGGGCACTCACAGAGAGAGCGGATGGCAAACGGCAGGCAAGGCTGGATGTCCCTGCTCAGGCCGTGAACTGTGTCTGTGTGAGGTTTGCCTTCCACTCTGAGTGACACAGTCCACACAGACTGCAAGACGGTGTCCGGCCACGAACACCCTCCCTGTTCGCTGTCACGGTCTGCCAGCAGCATGGCAGCATCACAAACAGCACCACGTGAAGGCCAGAGTGCACAGAGCGACACAGTTGTGCAGTCGGGCCCTTTTCATTGCGAATAGGAGTAAGCTGAGTACCTTCTAGAAGGCAGCAAGATTCCCGCCGTGGACAGAGCCAAACGAGGCTTCTCACCTGTGCCAGACTTACTTAGCGGTGTTTGTGGAGGAGATAACTGAGGCCCCAGAACCCGGAACCACAGAATCTCAGGGCTGGCCCCGCCTTGCACACACCACGATTCTGCCCCTTTCTTCTGCTCAGGGGCTCTCTTTCCGGGGGATTGCTGGGCACCTCGTGGCTCCCTCTTTGGAGTAGGATGTGCCCGGGTCAGATGTGACCTTCCCAGACCCACTTTCCCCACTGAGCAGCCCCCCTTCCCTCCCCCTGCCAGCTAAGCAGCAAAATTGGCTGGAGAAAACGTTAAATACTAATTCTTGCATCACATACTTACAAGTGTGGTGGCCTTTTTGTGTGGTGATTATTTTAAATGAAGCAAAAGCCAAGTTCTGGGTAGGTGACATGTGTACGCAAGTCGCAAGGTTGAAAAGGGTGGCAGGGAAAACGCCCGGCCCCGCGGACCTGCAGCTCCAGCCCCTCCGGGTGGGGACAGGGCTGGCTGGCAGCCACCGCGTCCGGCCCCCATCCCTGCCGGGGCTCACACGGGAGGGGCCACGCGCAGTTTCCTGAGTCTGGCCGTGAACCCTGCCAAGTCCTCCCTGACATCCACATGGGATCCCCGCCATCACGCTGACCACACGGCGGGCCGGACCGCCCCACACCCCTCCCCCATGAAGGGGAAAACCCACCCTAGCAGCCACGGGTTTTCGCCCCGGGGACTCCAGTCAGAACATCAACTCAGAGCAGGCGGGTGGAGACGGCCAGGCAGAGGCTGACGGGTGACCTCGGGCCCGGCTCTGCCGAGGGAGGGCCTGGTCCCCGCGCTTGGGGGAGCGGTGCCGGGGTGCGCGAGGGGGAGGGTGTGGCCGGGCCGCACTGGGCCGCGGTGTCCGCCCGNNNGGCCCCGGAAGGTCAGCACTCGCATCTGTGCGAGGTGGGGAGACGGGAGGGTGACACCGGGTCAGGACCGGAACCCCCCAGGCGAGGGCCAGCACTGCCCTGCGGGCGGCCAGGCCCGGGCACCGCAGCGAAGCTCTCCGAGCCTCAGTCTCCTCAAACGAAAACCAGGGCGCCCACACCTCCCTGCTCGGGAGGGACGAAGCCAGCTGGCGCGGAGGGGCGCCGGGCCGGGCGCNGCCCAGCACTTGGCCCAGAGCTCCGGACGCCAGGCTCCGCTGGGGGCGCTGGGGACACGTGGCCGCCGGGATGGGCGGAGCCCTGGCCTCGGGGGAGGGCGTGGCCAGCAGGCCCCCCGCAAACGTGCGGGGTCCCCACAGAAGCCTGTTGGAGGGAACACGGGGCTGCGGGAGGGGGGACCGGGCTGGAAGGGCTGTTTCCGGGCCACGTGGGCCAGGGGGCAGCGAAGAGGGGGGCGGGCGGCGGGGAGGNAGCAAAGCCTGGCTGGACCCGGTGGGCTCGCTGATTTGCCCTGAGCCTCCCTGGAAACCCCCCCGAGGCTGCGAGCCAGGGGTCACCACCACCTACGCTTCGCTGTACAAACGAGCTTCCATGTGTGGCGTCTGGCCTGATTTTCTCGTCCATTCTTGACCTCGGGGCGCCAGGGAACTCGCCTGGATGAACGTGCTGGAACGTGGCCTCCTTCAGCTCTCGGAATGGAAGGGACCCAGGGAGCAAAGAGCTGAATCAGCCACTGGCGCGAAGTGGGGCGGGCCCAGCAGAAAGGGCCACGAGGCCCTGTCCCCACAAAGCCCGAGCTGGCCCCGGCCGCTGTGCCCTCTGCTCCAGGGAGGGAGCCACACACCGAGGCAGACAGACAGACGGCACCCTGGAAGGTTCCAACACGCGTGTTTCGTCATTCACAAAACCCTCTCATCTCCGCAGCCTACAGTTGTTTAAACATCATGCGACTTGATTAGAAAATTCTTTAAAATACTAACTGCTGCAAAAGTGATTTCACTTAATGTGAAGGGACTATTTGTGTTTGTTTCCTCTAGAGGCTCCTCATTACGTCCCGGGTACCGGTCCACACCGTCCACGCTCCCGCGACACCGCGGCGCCCTCCCGCTGCCACAGACGGCGCTGCCTCCCGGGACGGGCACCACCGGGCGGCGGGGCTCTCACGGGTGTCTACACTCTATGAAACATTAATTCATGATTTTCTTAATATCTTATTGATTTCCCCCCTCCAAAGGCCAGAGGTTAAGAAACTCCATAAAAACGTCCTGGCAATTTATTGCCATCCCTTTAAGATGCTACAGTAGCCCCACAGCTATTTACTTTCGCCATTGTCTTTTCGCGTAAGGTTGCAGTTGGAAATGACAAATTTACCTTTTCTATGAACTTTATATGAACTTGTTTTTAAATTCAATATATTGAGAAACACCCAAGCATGTTCTCGAGTGGTTGTAGAGTCAGACTCTCCGCAAAGCAATGGTCGAGCGGAAAGCCTGGCCACGCGCACGCGGCGAGCTCAGCGCGCTCGGACGGCAGTGCGCTCCGGCCGCCCATGCAGCGCGCGGCTCGCAGATCCCAGCCGCGACCAGTTTTAGCAAGCGGATGACAAACCACGATCCGCATTCTTGTTGTGCCTTTTGTTTGTTTTTAGGAAACGGGGACGTCAAGAGTGCAAGGCTAGCGGGATGCAGGGTACCAGGCGGGGTGCGAACCTGGAGCCCACAGCCCAGCGCCTGCCGCGTGGTCCACCCACTCTGCGCCCTGGGCCACTCTCAACGCCGCAGCTGCCTGCAGAGGGAGCCGGGTGTTTCATTCACTCCAGACTTCCAACCTGAAGGGAATTTATCAGAAAGTTGGGAGCAGAAAATCATGAACCAGAAGATTAAAAATGGAAACCATTTTTGTAATTTCAGGGAAAACATTTGTTACTGTAAATGCTATAATGAACAGGTGAAAAACTAAATGTCTTTTTAATTACATTATTTAGCTTGAATAGGCACAGACTTGAGAGTTTTAATTAACGTGATGCAGAAAGTAAATAATTTCACATTACAATTCTGCTCCAGCCTCTCCCGTGGAGAGCCGGCCATGGCACGCATGGGGCCCTGGCATTTCCGACGGCAGAGCCCACGGGCCACCACCGAGAAATAAGTGATTCCGTCGTAGGTGAGGGATACGTGCTGGTCAGAGGGAAGTTGGTTGTTTTTATTTTTGTTTTTGTTTTCATCTTCAGCTCAAGCTTTAACTGAGCACATCTCAGGGAAGTTTCGAGATAAGAAAATTGTCTATAAACAGTGTGTTTCTAAAAGCTGCATATTTGGACTAGCATCTCTCGTTCTTTGTTTCAACTTGATGCTTGGACGGATTTGTTGTCTTCAAGTTTCAATTTAGGGCTGTCAACGAGAGCATCTGCAGGCCTTGCCTTCTCATTCAGAAATCTCATATTTTAAGATAATCTACTGCGTAGCAAAGTGAGCGCCGTGCCCAGGGGGTCTGCTCCGTGCTCAGCGATGTAAGCCAGCACCCGAGCGCCTCCTCTGTGCAAACCCAGGCAGGTGGGGTGACTTGCCGGCAGTGGCCGAGCCGGGCACGGGGTACATGTGGGCGGCGGGCATTGCCTGCTCCACTTCCCCTGCGGGGACAGCACTCTCGCACTGGGTGTTTTCTGGCTTACGCATCTGCTAAGCTCAGCCGTGGTAGAGAGAGGGTTCAAAAGGCATCGGAGTATGAAATATGATGCTCTTTGGGGTTTTAGTAAACAACCCAGAGATTCTGAATATAAGTTCCTCAAATTCTTTAAGTTTTGGAAGATAATTCTACCATATTTAAAATCACACTGGCATTTTCAATTCGGTGATAGCAAATAATATTTTCCTTTTTAAAAATGCCTGAGGGGGCAAAATAGTCCTGGTTTTTGTCATTCGTGTATAAAAGGTCCCCAAGCCTTTTGCCACATCTGTGTCAACTGCGCGCCTCCGTGGTGACCTGCTAGGGACCCCGAAGCCCAGCTCCCTGACGGCTCGGTGTTGGTGGCTCAGAAATGCAGGCGAGGGCGCAGCTCATTCATTGTTGGCGCTGTGCCCAGCCCCAGTTCTGGAGCTTCCTGAATGTCCTCTGACGTGGAGAAGGCGTCCTCACCTCTGTGAGGTGGTGACCATCCCCAGAAGGAGGACCGGCCGGCTGCGGGGACAAGTGCCACCATCGGCCTGGGTGGTCTCACCCCACATGGCTCTCCAGGAGCCTGAGACCTCTTCCCACCCAGGGACAGACACGTGGTGGGGGTCGGGGACAAAGTCCTACCTCACCGAGTGCAGTGCGGAAGCCCCCTGGAGAAGCTTCTAGATGGACGCTGAACTCTCCCTGGAGCTTCCCGTCTTTGCTTCCCAGTTTGAAAGTAGGGACACAGTGTTTTGAGGGCAGTGAGGTTTATCAGGTTTACAGATGAGAAGACAAAGGCCAGGACACGGATGGACCGCCACACGCGTGGGACCCTACAACACCAGGAGTCCCAACCAGATGCCGGCCGAGCTCCGGGGCATTCTGCTCTCTCGCTCCCAGAACTGCTCGCTCAGCAGTCACCAGATTCACTCAGCTGCGGGAGGCATGAACGACGCCGGGAGCAGAGCGGGCCCTTGGGGAATCACGTTAACAAGAGTCAGATCTCCAGATTATGAAAACGTTTAATGGGACAGAATAATTTGAAAGAGTGCTGATGAATAATATGCAGTGAGAATCTAAGAACTAACATTTTTAATAAAAATGTGCTAAGTGTTGATAATATAACCATTGAAAAGCATAAGAAAATCAGAAAAGTATAAAAGCAAGTGTGTGTTAGATACTATTCAAAAGTCATTATATATTTGCAGCTCCAAAATTAAATTATTATTTTCTGCGATCTGTTAATAAAATATTCTGTTGACTCATACCTTTTTAAAAATGTTTAGAAACACTAGTTTATTTAATATTCATTTATTAAGTTCAGTACTTGTTAAAGTTTTAGAGGGACCGGGCTCAACTGATATCATGTTGTCCAACATCAGCAGAGGCCCTTTCCGTCTCTGCACCTCTGGCCCCCCTCTGCCGTCCCCTTCCTTCTCCAGGTCCTGGCACTCAGTCTCTGTCTGGCTGTGCTCGTACCCACGCACCGGGCTGGATGGTGTTTCTCCACAGTTCATGCCCAGCTGCAAGGTCAGGATGTGACCTTGTCTGCAAAGAAGGTCTTTGCAGATGGAATTAAGCTGAGGTGAGGGTGGCCCTTCATCTTTAGGGTGGGTCTTAAATCCCGTCGCTGCTGTCCCCAGAAGATGGGGACCCAGGGGACAGACTGGAGAGTGATGCAGCCACAAGCCCAGGGACACCTGAACCTCCCAGAAAACAAGAAAAGGCAAAGCAGGAGGTGCCCCCAGAGCATTAGGAAGGGGGGCCTGTTGACACCTTTGCTCTGGGCCTCTGGCCCCCAGAACTATGAGAATAAACTTCTGTGTTAAGCCACCTGACTTGTGCTGCCTTCCTGCCCAGCCCTGGGAGACTGATCCAGCCCCTCTTCAGTGTGCACACTTCCGAGCATTAGCATCTGTTGTTCTGCAGAGTGGAAGATTGCCTTTCATCCATCCCCTCTGGGTGTGTGTGTGTGTGTGTGTGTGTGTGTGTGTTTCTTTCTTATGTTTATTTTTTTTCTTTTTAAAAAATTTTTAATGTTTATTTTTATCTTTGAGAGACAGAGCAGTAGAGAACAAGAGGGAGACACAGAATCCGAAACAGGCTCCAGGCTCTGAGCTGTCAGCACAGAGCCCGACGCGAAGCCTGAACCCACAAACTGTGAGATCATGACCTGAGCCAAAGTTAGATGCTTAACCGACTGAGCCACCCAGGTGCCCCTATTTTTATTTTTTAATTACCTCTATAGCAGGGAAGGTTGTCTTTCTAATCAAACCACCGAGCACAGTCTTCCAGGTATGGGTGTCCCACGGGGGCAAGGGAAGGTTTTCCTTTCCCTGCCCCTGGATGAAATTTGCCACCACTTCGCAACTAGTAATGAGCTAAAGGTGTTGGGAATTGGGGAAATCTATTGGAAAATGTGAACCTTAAAAACCACAGCTCGGCATCATCAGAGGAATGTTATTTTCAGAAATAATAACAATGGCCACCTGGGAAGACCGTTTGGTGGTTTCTTACAAAAGTAGACAAGCTCTTGCCCCAGGATCCAACAATTGCACTCTTTGACATTTACCTAAAGGAGCTGAAAAGTTGTGCCAGCAAATACTCGCACATGGATGTTTACAGCAGCTTCATGTATAGTCGCCAAAACGTGGAGACACCCCAGCTGGCCTTCACAAGCTCATGGACAAACTGGGGTCCATCCAGACAATGGAATCCAGCATCCCAGAATGCTATTCAGGGATAAAAAGAAATGAGCTGTCTAGGCACGGTAAGGCTTCGCGGACCTGAGGTGCATGTTGCTAGATTCCAGCTCGGTGACGTTCTGGAGAAGACCAAACTATGGGCTGCGGCTGGGCTTCAGGGAGGAAGGATGAATGCGCAGATCACGAATGGTTTTCACCGCAGTGAAACGCTCTGTGTGATACCACGACGGGGCTGCGTCTCATTATGCACTTGACCAAGCCCGCTGGATACCAACCTTCATCCTCAGGCAATCTGTGGACTTGGGTGGTAGTGCTGTGCCCATGCGGGCGTGTGTAACCCACGTGCCCCTCTGGAGGGGTGTTGGTGGCAGGGGAGGCTGTGCCTGGGGAGAAGGGCAGGCGGCTTACGGGGAATATCTTTCGCTTGTGCTCAGTTTTGCTATGTATTACAAACTCTACTTTAAAAAGTTCCTTAAATACATTAGAATTGTAGTTTTCATTGAAAAGTTATGGTTTAAAAATGTTATATGGGGCGCCTAGGTGGCTCAGTTGGTTAAGCACCTGACCCGCACAGGTCATGATCTCACAGTCCCTGAGTTCCAGCCCCGCGTGGGGCTCTGTGCTGACAGCTGAGAGCCTGGAGCTGCTTCAGATTCTGTGTCTCCCTCTCTCTCTGCCCCTCCCCCACTCACTCTGTGTCTCTCTCTGTCTCTCAAAAATAAATACATATTAAAAATTATTTTAAATGTTATATAACACACATGCAGTAAGACACACACACACACAATTCACATTCTGTGTGTACTTGTCTACATTTACTCTGGAATATTTTTAAATAGACTTCCTTGCCTTGTCAAAAAGCAAACGACTGTCTCAGTTTTCTTAGCACTTATGATGTGAATCACGTTGAAACTTTGAGGACACAGCTCATCTGTAAGCAGATAGAGCATTCATGGGAAATTATCCAATTGCTTTGATTTACTATTTATAAGTAGAAATTGAGATACTTTTCTGCTTTGTTAGTAGCTATATGTGGTTTTAGTTCTTTAAAGTTTCAATAATTAGGATCGAGTTTTAAATTTTTCTAGATATAGACGCTCCATTGGATTATACATTTCCTATGTAATAAATTCGAATTTCTATCCCTCCATTAGTTTTTTTTTTCCATGGCAGTGGTGGGCGTTCTTGTGGGTCCCAGTGCGTCTCCTAACTGGCCTAGATACCCGGTGGGGATGGTCCCATTCTACTGACTGATGCCACACGTACTTGCAGGAGGTGTTTGCAGCTTATCTGGAAAGCTGGGATGGGGAACAGTTTAAGAGTTTTATTATTTCACATCCTATTATTTTCTAAGTCCGTCACTGGTGTCCACATGGCCAGTGCAAAGTCAGTTATCCAGAGCCGATGTCCCTGGGCCCTGGGCCCCTAGAGTCCGTGCTACATGCACACGAACTACTCCATTGGAGGACACTGATGGCCAACCCGGGAAGCCGGCCTTGGGGGTGTCCGGCTGAGGTCCGGCAACATATTGCCTTGTGGTATTGGGTTGGCCCAACCTAGCCCCCTTCACAGGTGGGACCCGACCTTCACACAGTTCCCTGAGGACCTAGGAGGACACCATGGAGGATGATGTCCACTAACTCACGTTGCCTGGCACTATGGCCACTGCACTGCTGTACCTGGTTTGTGGGAAAGTGAAGGGAAAGGTGCTTCTCGCCTGTCTTACCCGCTCGCACCACTACAGTGATTGGATCTGGAGGTGGAGCCAAAGCCCTGGATACAATATTTGAACAGCTCATTCTTACCACAAGTCAGACTGGTTTTCTGTATAGAATGGATAATAGATGGATATAGGTGCTTTCTAATTAATCACAACTATTAACTGTAAGCTAATGCTAATTAATATATTAATACGATGTAGTAGTACTATCAATAATAGTCACATTTCTTTTTATATTTTTATTTATTTCTAGGAGAGAGAGAGAGAGACAGTGTGAGCAGGGGAGGGTCAGAGACAGAGGGAGTCACAGACTGAAACAGGCTCCAGGCTCTGAGCTGGCAGTCAGCACAGAGCCCGACGCAGGGACCGAACCCACGAACCGCAAGATCATGACCCAAGCAAAAGTCGGATGCTTAACCGACTAAGCCACCCAGGCGCCCCAATGGTCACATTTTTGATAACCGGAATGTAGAATTTGTTGTGACCTATCCTTTTGACTCAGCGAGAAAAGTTACTGGCAAGGAGTAATAAAGTGTATCCAAATAAATTTTATTGGATTTCAAATCTTCTGGGAAGCTTTGAATCAGAGAAATAACAATCCGTAATATTAATGCATTGTTTCCCAGTAACACGTGGCACCTTAACAATAAGACTGTGCTTATGGCGAGAGGAAGATGTAAGAAGAGACATGGAGCACCGTGTCCTTTCAGCCAAAGCTTAGGAGACTGACAAGCACACTGGACGACCCAGGAAGACACCCTGGAGGTCATTAGGCAAACAGCAGGCCAGCGGAGTGCTCTCCCCATGAAGGAACACTGATGCACTCTTAGACGACCGATCAACTTGGGGAACACGAGAGTGAGAAATCAGAGTCCAAAATACAAGACAAAGTTCCTACAAAGATGACAGAGATTCCAGAGATACTCCAAATTGAGAGCAAAAATACATAAGGCGACGGAGCAACACGGCACTAGGAGAGAAAAGACACCAGTCCGGGGAATCAGTTGCATTGTGGGAAAAACTGTCCCCGATACAAATAGAAGCAAACAACCCAAAACTTGCAGACACTTGGTAAAACTAACAGTAAAAGAGAAGTCTTTTTTAAATTTTTTTAACATTTATTTATTTTTGAGAGACAGAGTGAGACAGAGCACGAGTGGGGGAGGAGCAGAAAGAGAGGGAGACACAGCATCAGAAGCAGCTCCAGGCTCTGAGCTGTCAGCACAGAGCCCGACGTGGGACTCGAACCCACAAACTGTGAGATCATGACCTGAGCTGAAGTCGGACGCTCAACCGACTCAGCCACCCAGGCGCCCCAAGAGAAGTCTTAGTCTAAATAACAGAAGAACCAAAACCAAAGAGAACAGAATAAAACAAACTGGAAAAAAAAAAAAAAAAGACTTTAAATAATTAAAACAGATTCCTTAAGAGAGATTAAAAGGGCAATCACGTACATAAAGAAGATGAGATCTAAAGATAAAACAAAACAAAACAAACAAAAATAAAAAATAAACTAATGAGTTCTTGAAAAGTTGAATTGAACCAACAGAATAGAAGAATAGGGACAAACAAAGGTCAAATTCAAGGAGCCGTGAGATTAGTATCGCGGCCTCCCATGAACAGGCAGCATCTCAGAGACGAGCAGAGCACACACAGGAGTTGCGGTGTTTGTCCAGCAGCGTTCCAGGAGGAGCGGAGGGGAGGAATTTATCTAACGTATCAGCAGGAAGACTAGGGCACCTGGGTGGCTCAGACGATTAAGCTTCTGACTCTTGGTTTCAGTTCAGGTCACGATCTCATGGTTTGTAAGTTCAAGCCCCGTATCGGGCTCCGTGGTGACAGTGTGGAGCCTGCTTGAGATTTTCTCTTTCTCTCTCTCTCGCCTTCTCTCCCTGCCCCTCCCCCACTCACTCTCCCTGTCTATCTCTGAAAGGTAAATAAACTTTAAAAAATCAGTAGGAAGAAAGACAGGAGGAGGAAGAGAAGAAGAAAATTTCCCAGAACGCTTTAGCTTAAATATTTCCGTTGGAAACACCTGCCCGAGCTCTGCCACACCTACACACACAAACCTTCAAGGTGAAGTATGATAGATTCTTAAAGGTTTACTTACTACAAGGCACAACCTGATGAAATTTTAGAACTGCAAAGATAAAAAGGAAAGAGTAAAATCTTTCCAAAAAATACCTAAATTTCTTTAAAATGAACAAGACTTCATTTGACTTCAGACTTCTCCTTGGTATGCTACGTGACAATAGTTAGAGCTTTGAAGCTCAAAATAAAAAATAGTTTGAAGTGGCCTGACGTGATCTCTGAAAAATGGTTTGCTATTCCACTGGCCCAGAAACCCCTATAAAATCATGCAAATCAAGAGGTTCAAGTCTTTGTGTTCACTTTAGGAACACACGTGAACCTGCCCGGGATGTCAAGGGTATTCATACCCGGAAAGCCCGAGCCTCTGAAGGACGTCACTTTGCAGAAGCAGCGTGTGCCATTCTGTCACTATGATGGTGGAGTTGGGGGTGTGCCCAGGCCGAACAGCGGGGCTGGACACAGGGCAGGGGGGCGATACAGAGTGTAGAGCTTTTGCGGCATGTGCTTAAATATCCTGAGAGTGATGTCAAACTTAAGGGTTGGGACGTAGGTTCTCTGGTCATTGAGCACATCTGGGTGACCAAAGCCCCATGATGCAGAGCAGCACCTCCAGGGTTCGTGATCGGATTAATCCCATACGAGCTCTCCCTGCCTCATCGAGAGTCTCCTGACAGGAGGACCACAGACTGTTCCTAAACCAGAAGAGGGATTTTCACAGAAGAAAAAGACACACCAAACCAAAGAAACAAAAACACGTGGCCCAGGAGTCAATTCTGCATAAAATAAATGCAAATAAAAGTTTTAAAATGTATATTTTAAACGAAGAACCTTTACTGAATGAGATAAGGCTTTAACGCTTGAAAACCAAAGATAGCCAGTGTTTATAGATAGTCAAACATACTGAATAGCAAACTCAATGCCACAGAAAAAATAGTACTTAGTGATGACCTCAGCCTAAAGAAAACAACAGCAACCAAAAACAACAGTCCTCAGGACGCAAAATGCAGGATTGAATAAATGATGGCAAATTCAGAAATCAGTAACATTGATCTTTAAATGTAATGAATCTTTGAGTCAGAATAAGGCAATAACTGATATAAATATTGTTTAAGATGTTCTTAACATGAATGCTTTGTGCGGAATAGTGAGGATGTGCACTGAAATTAGATATTCATAGAACAACAAAATTTAAAATGTGTTTACCTAAGTTCATCCCGCATGCTAAAATTTTAGGAGAACTGCCAACATCAAATAAGGCAACAAAAATGAGTCTAAAGATACCAAAACACCAAAACAATGGATACATGGAATCAGTTAAACTCAACTATTTGAAGGGAGAGCCTAATGGTAGAGCCTTCCACCTGTGTTCTTTTCATGTCTTCATAACGTACTGCGTGTAAGACATCAGCCCGAAACTCACAGACTTAAAACAGCAGACAGGCATTACATAAGCTCTCACAAGCTGGGAGTCTGGGTGACGCTTCGCTGAGTCCTCTGGTTTAAAACCTCCCACTGCTGCAGCCAAGGGGCTGCCCTGAGCTGTGGTTTCATCTCCGGCTCGACTGGGGCAGGATCCAAACTTACCCAGGCGTTGTCAGAGGATTGAGGTCTTCGTGGGGTACTGGACCGAGCATCTCAGTTCCTCACTGTCTTTTGCTACTTGGAGCAGCTCCGGACGTGACAACTTGTTTCATCGAGGTGGGGGGGGGTGGAAAGACTGGGGGAGCAGGAGAACATGACTCTTGACAGTCTAGTCTTGGAAGTGGCCATCCATCACTTTTGTCTGTTTCTGCTCTCTAAAAGCAAGTCACGAGGTGAAAGGCATCTTTGAGAGTGGGGATCATCTGTACGCAGGTCAGAGGCAATGCAAATCAGGAAGCAATCTGGCATGGAAATGGTAATCAGGAGGCTATCAGAGAAAATAGGGTTCATGCAAACAGTGATTACCAAAAACAAATGGTTGTGTTATGATGCAGTTCGCTCTGTGGATGAACACAAGACCTAGCGAGGAGCTACGTGGAAACGAAACATGTTCATCTAACAATAAAACTCAGAAATAAAGCAAAAGTGTATAGAAATATAAGAACTATTGGCACATTCTTTGCTCACATAAAGTAGCCCCCAAACAAGCGAGGATCCGCTGCTTTTTTCTTTTTTTTTTAAGTTTATTTATTTTGAGAGAGAGAGAGTGAGCAGGGGAGGGGCAAAGAGATGGGGAGAGAGACAATCCCAAGCAGGCTCCGCGCTGTCAGTGCACAGAGCCCAACACAGGGCTCGAACTCACCGACGGTGAGATCATGACCTGAGCTGAAGTCAGACACCCAATTGACTGAGCCTCCCAGGTGTCCCCAAGGATACACTTTTGCTTTGAATAACCAGCCTGGCCTGAGTAGTTGTGAAGCTTGAGTATAACCAGAGCAGTGCATACATCCTTTCCAAACGTGAAACTATTACAAAAAGTGTATGAATTAGAGAGACGCTGTAAGGAAATGTCAATAAATGCTGGTCACCACTAGAGTCATGCAAGCCAAATTCTTCAAGAGCAATAAAAGAAAAAACAGATGAGCATTTTCAAGAAATCTCAAAAACACAATGGAACAAATAACTCATAGCTTAAAAAGGAAAGAAAACTTAAAAATTCCTACATCCTGTGTAGGACTGCGAAAAAAGAAGATACTCCCCTACATTCTGTGTAGGTTTGTGAATTGTTTGACTTCTGACAGGCAATCCGGAATCTCCTATAAAAATTAAAATAACATACTCTTTGGTCCAGCGTTCTGACTCCTAGGAATCTATTGCAAATAATTAAAATCACCAGTATCTAAGAAAATATCTAGAGGATGTATACACCTGTGTTGTTCGAAGTGACAACACATTTGAAATGAAACAAACGCCCACGCATGGAACTGGAGCCTGGATCACAGTTCTGCCCGACCACAGGTGCGGGCGTAGCCGTGCAAGAACGCGCAAGGCCTCGGGGACAGGCCGCACAGGGTGCACGGGGCCTCTGCAGTGACCAAAAGTGATGCCGCCTCCATGACAAGAAGGAAAGCGGAGAGAACACCATGTCCCCACGGGCCCATCTGTGCCGCGTAAATCCACTGACTTGCCCGGACCCGCAGGCAGCATGGAGAGCCGGCAGAGAGGGGCCGGGGTTCTGCAGTAGAGAAGTTACACACTCAGCATGGGCTGCGTCTCTTCTTCCTGCTGAGAAATGTTTGTCAACTTATCTGGAGGAGAACATAAGCTTAAATTATATATACGTGTATGTGCTCATACACATATTCATGTATATGCATGCATGCGTAATGTGTGTGTGTATGTGTGTGTGTGTGTGTTTTCAAAGCCCAAATGCCCTCTCATACACACACAGGACTGGCAGTGTTTAATTCATTAAAATGAAAAACTATGCAACAAAGAAAGCCATGAGCAAAGTTTAAAAACAGCAGACTGGACAAACATATTTGTAATCTATATAATACCCATGATGTGTGACTAGGTCTATAAATGAATAAGAAAAAAAAAACTAACCAAATAAAAATTACTCAAAAGAAATACTTAATTACAAACATTACAAATATGCCCAAATGGACAAGTCTTTGGAGAAATAGATATAGAAGCAAGAAGCTATTTTGGGTAAAAAGCTCAGTCTTTTGTACACCTGATGGAAGTGTAAATTGGTACCACTTTCCCGGAAGTGATTTTTTGTTATTCTGTAAAAAGTCCATGTGGAGGGTTGTTCATTGGAACATTATTCATGGTAGAAAACTCAGGACTATTTAACTGATCATCGTGGGAAATGCCTCCCTGGCCCTAAAAGACGGTGCGGACCACTAGACGGTGTAGACCGCTAGACGGTGTGGCACAAACGCAGGCCTACTTTACCACAGTGTGACTCTCAGGTGCCTACGTGAAATGTCTCTAAGGGGAGGGAGGAGCAACGTGCAGAAGGGTAGGTGTGATTTACTTTAATTTTCAGAAAAATCCGTTATGAGCGTGCACAGGCATACACAGAATATTTTCAGGAGGAATGTCCGCCTAATTAAGGCCTTACTTTGGGAGGAGGAGCATGGCTTCTCATGAGATGTCCATTTCAAAATGAACGTAGTGACATCGAGAGAGCTTGAGAAAATCACAACGAGAGGAAGGGACCCAAAGGAGCCAAGTTAGGTCGCTGGTCGCACGTCCGCTTCATCAAACGGCCTTGGGCGCTGTTCTGCTCCCTTTTCCCCGTGCTGTTCCCGGGCTTTGTTCTCTTCTTCCCCCTGGGGCCCTGAAAGGGACCGCAGCACGTGTGTATCACGTCCGACTATGGCTGCCCCTCTGCCACCCACCTACTTGTGTGCTGTTGGCTTCGTCATAACTAGAATATGTCGATTTACTTTTGGCACAGTTAAAACTAACTAAAATGGCAATAGGGGAAGAAGGTTTGCAACAATAGATCATGAATGACAGTGACAAAAAATCATCAGGGGTTAAGAAATGGGTCCACATAACACAAGGGACAGAGCCTCGGATCAACGCGGTCACTCATTCTTGACTGACCAGCGCCACAGACCCCGCCAGGCAGGCCTGGGGGGGGGGGGGGCCCCTGTCTGTGCCCCCAGGCAAAA
>NW_027551559.1:9870251-9928192 GCF_008692635.1 Crocuta crocuta
CCGCGGGGGGGGCGGGGGGGGGGGGGGTCTCATGTCTGTGCCCACAGGCAGAAGGTCTGTCCTGGGCAAGGGACCGCCTGTGCCCCTAAACTCTGCGAAAGCCCTGGACGTGAGCCAGGCCCTGCCCCATCAGCATGGGAGTCTTGCAACGTCCCTGGTGCTCACACACCTCAGTTGCCCACCTGGCATGAGAGTGATTTATAGGACAAGTATTGCTTTTTTCAAGAGGTCGTAATAACCACTCTTTGGCCCTTCAACCAAAGCTTCAACAACTGGAAAACTACACAGTGAAGAGACACCGCTACCTGAGGTCAGAATTCTTAAACTAAATAAGAGGAGTATGGAGTTTCATGTCCCCCAAGTGTATGTATACGAACTTCTATTAGTGACAGTTTATCTTAAAAACTCCTCCTCCTAACACAATACCATTTTAAGTCGTTTAGGAAAGAAATGATATATAAAAATACACTTGCATTTTCATTTTCTCCTCCCCAAAAGTCCACTTTTGTATATGGTTAAATTAATTATAGGATTCTGTTCATTTCCTCTCTGTTTCAGTTTCCAGCCTCAGAAATCATTAACTGCTCGTTTGAAATACAATTTAGGAAAGAGCTCATCCGTTATGTTGGAATAGATGTGCGTCTATTCTAAAATGTTCTAACAGGAAGACACATTATAATACAATAAATTAATCCTTAAATGCTAGTATCTCAGTGTTCTGAGGTGGGGAAATGAGAATTTGCTTTTATTGTTTTCACAAGGCAGTCAAAGGACAGGGAGTGATTCCTGGGCGGAGACCGGCGCAGCTTGAGGGAGACCGAAATGGGTTGAGTGGAGGGGCCCAGGCGGGAACAGGTGCATGACGCCCGGCTCTGCAGGGAGGGATTGGCAGGTGCTCTGGGCGGACAGGGGCAGGGTCCGGGCCCTCGCAGCTGCCCTCCCCCGGTAAAAGCACCAGTGCCCCCCATCTGGAGTACTCGCACTTGAAAGCCAGGGACCCTGGGGTACGGATTGTCGAGAGCCCCGTGCCACCTGAACAGGGACCACATTGGCCCAAACAGTGAGGGATTTCAATTTTTTTTTTTAATTTTTTAATGTTTTTTATTTATTTCTAGGAGAGAGAGAGACAGCGTGAGCAGGGGAGGGTCAGAGAGAGAGGGAGTCACAGACTCTGAAACAGGCTCCAGGCTCCGAGCTGTCAGCACAGAGCCCAACGCAGGGCTGGAACCCACAAACTGTGAGATCATGACCTGAGCCAAAGTCGGACGTTTCACCGACGAGCCACCCAGGCACCCCAAGTGCAGGATTTTAAAGGGTGCCAATTACACTGAGCAAGAGACAAACCTTTTGCAAAATCATGAGAGAGATGCCATGCCACCTGAAAGCGGGTCACATTTCTGCTTCCTTTCTCCACGTTGTGCCCGGAGACCCAGAACCTTCTGGACTTTGCAGCCATCCTGAGGCGGCATCCCTCACCCAGGGCTGTCCCCTCCATCTAGGCGGCTGTAGGCTCCCGAGACAGGCGGCCAAGGAGGGCCGCAGTGAGTGCCGTCCTTCAGCACCTGCGGATGCACCCTGAGCCACCCCACCTTCCTCTCCTCGGGCATATGCAGCCCCTCCCGGGGTGGGGGTGGGGAAACGGCATCCTGGCAGCTGCAGGTACACTGACTTATAAATGCATCTGCTTCCTGTTTCAAAAGCATCCTGGCGTTATCACTAACACTGTGTCCCACCCCCCAAACGTATGTGGACCTCTTGACTCCCCCACCTGTGAATGTGACTTTATTGGGAAAGAGGGCTTTTGCTGGTATAGTCAAGGTGAAGGCGATGGGGTGGGCCGGAGCCACTGTGACTGGAGTCCTTGGACCCCGGAGCTCGGGGCCCGTCGCAGCACCAGCCGCCAGAAGAGCAGAGCAGACACGCCAGCCAGGGTCTCGGAGGGAGAGCTGCCCTGCGCACGTCCGGACCCCAGACGCCGGGCCTCCCGACTGTGATGTGCTCATTTCTGTGGCTAGAAGGCAGCGTCCAGACTCTGGCCCCTTGTTGCGGCTGTCCTTGCACACTCGTGAACCGGGTGCACAATCACATACGTCATGTAAAAATACCCAAAGTTCAACTTCACTTCAATTATATTGAAGTCTTTCTCACAAAAACCAAATAATTTTTATGTCTGTTCTGGACACTCTTGCCTGAGTAGGACTCAGAACGACCCGATGTCTGTTCTTCCCATCATCGTCTGGGAGCAAAACTATCTTCAGGAAAGTTTTGTTCTGGGGCGCCTGGGGGGCTCAGTCGGTTAAACATCCGACTTCGGCTCATGATCATGATCTCGCAGTTCGTGGGTTCGAGCCCTGCGTCGGGCGCTGTGCTGACAGCTCAGAGCCTGGAGCTGCTTTGGATTCTGTGTCTCCCTCTCTCTCTGCCCCTCCCCCCTCACAGCCTGTCACTCTCTCAACAATAAACATTAAAAAAAAAGTTTTGTTTGTGTCATTTTTGTGCAGAAAGGATCCACCTCCTGCTTGATGAGCCCTTCCACACCCAGAATATGAGAAAGAGCTCACTTGGTTCATTGGCACCTTGCTTTCCTCATGTGATACATGCAAAGAAGATCAAGTGCACGTCACTGTTTATGAAATGGGCAATGGTATCGTTTCTGTCCTGATGAATAAGAAATGAGCGAGCCATAGGCATCTGAGGAGAACCCCCCCACCCGGTACCCTTGACCTCCTGCGCCAGGCCAGGCAGGGCCCCGCTCCTGACCCCGTGCCCGGCCCGGCCGGCTCCTAGCTCTGCAGTGCTCGGCTTTGACCTCCCGCTCTCCGTCCGGGCAGCTTCGGGCCACTAGCCCTCCTGTGGCAAACTGCCAGTGAGCGCCCATCACACGGCTCTCGGCTGTGCCGGCTTTTACTATCTGCATATTTATTTCACCTCTTAAATGAAATCCAATTTGAGGCTATTAATATTAATGCACGGAGATAATTCTGATGATGAATTAATAAAACACTTGGCCTCTCAATGTGCTGTTTGCTCTTACATTTAATGATGCTCTTAACTGGAAAGAGGAAGGGGCAGAGCACATTCCACCTGGAGCCTGGAAATTAGAAGCCACTTCATTGTGTTGAGCTCGCTGCTTTAATGACAATCAATAGAATCGATCCGGGAGAAGAAAAGTATTTACTCAATCTCTTCCACGTGCTACACTCCTCACTATTTAGATTTCTCAAGCATCATCTGAACACAATGTTTCATCAAGGTGCTACATGTGCTAATGAATCCCACGCTAAATTAATTTTCACCCCCTTTCCCCCGTGTGGCTTTGGTCCCACAAAATACCGCTCCCCCATATCAGCGTCGGACGAACAGGGCAGGCAGGGCCGGAAGGGTTGTCTTGCTTCGGAATCAAGAAGTCGCGTCATTTGTGGACGGATTCGCTTGCAAAACAGACGTGATCCTAGGCCCTCGGTTTTCCAAAAATAATTCCTGGCCGGTGGTCTTCTGTTGTTCAACTGAAGATAATTTACCATTCACACTTGGCCGGATTAGTCATTTAGCTGCAATTAACTTCACTAGATTTAGCATTAAACTTGAGCTAAATACACGTTCACTTCAACAGTCATTCAACAAATATGTGTTAAAGTCCCCTAATTAGGGTGGTTTCTCAGTTGATTAAAAACAACAACACCCACAGTCTATTGTTCTTGGACCCCTCCCAGATGCAAGCACATTCCTGTCCAACACGCAGTGTCGGCCTCCGCTCCGTGAGGAAAAGGCTATTACCCATTTTACCAGGAATGAAAATTAAGATCTCACATGGAAGCCATTAATATGAAGCCAAGTACTAAAAAGAACTAAAAGAAACAGGCTCACTCAAGGTTGGAATGCGTCCTAAAACAGGAGTCGGTGCACGAATTAAGCGACAGTGCGCAAGAAACAGCACCGGCCAGCTATTCCTCAACTTGCAAAATAGACGTTTTTAAAGCCCATTTAAATTTTAGGGGTACCTGCAGGATGAGACCAAATCTATTCAGGGCAGAATTGATTTGTTCACTGTCATTTACAAGAAGCTTCCTAGTGTTTATTCTTCTACTAAATTGGAATGAGCTGTGACATGGGGAACAAGCCGCGGGTGTGTGTGTTGGCTTTGCAGTGTTTAAAGGGCGCCCGCTTCAGATCCGGAGCCGAGCTTGGTTTGCCTCTATTGCAAGATGAAAGGGGACTAAGTTTTAATCACTGGTGAGCACGCATGTGCGGGAAAGTAGCACAAGCGGTGAGCGGGGATCACCAGGCGCACCTGCTATACGCGGAGGTTTCAGCAAGGCTCTCCCTAGAGTGTGTGATGGCCACAGATGAGACCTCACTGGCCGTCAGGGACGCTAAGCTCAGAGGTCTGTTCGTCCGAGGGCCTTACTGTTACCAAGCCCAGGGTCATGGAAAACAGACTTTCAAGGATACGTTGCGGCAAATGCGTCAACAGGGAATGAGCACATGACACGCACAGGTGTCCCTGCACACACACACACACACACACGTGCACACACACATCACATATATATGGATACATACACACATATGTGATATATATGATACATGTATAAACGTTTTGCAAACAAAATGTAAACACAATGTTTTAAGTGTTTGTTGGCCATTTAACCTCCTTAAAACATACTCGGAATTACTGTGATATACGACTTCTCCCCCACTGACAAATGTAGCCGTTGTACAAGTCTAGCAAATCACACACGATGTGAGAGACCAAAACACCTCACTTTATCATTAGTGTAAACTCGCGGGCACTAGAGAGTCATGGCTGCAGAGCGGCATGTGAGCAGCAGTGGCCGGGAGCCGTCTCCAAGAGGTCGCGATTCGCTCTCAGCCAGAAACAGTCTCCCGCCTGAGCAGAGCCGGCACCGGCAACGTCCGCTGGCCTCTCGTTGCGCTTGCCTCTCATCTGCGGCCCAGCCTGGAGGGTTTGGAGACGAAAAGTATTAATATTTAGTAACAGAGACATGTGCGGACTTCAGGACCAGTGTCTGGTTTAAAACCGAAAGGAACACAGCCCTTCCCACCCAGGGGAGCGGGGACCCGGCAGCCGCTGGTCCTCGGTGGGCCGGCCCTGTGGGTCAGGCCGGTTCACAGGAAGGACAGTCTCACAGGTGGTGGGAGAACCACAGAGGCCACCCGTGCAGTGGCCCCCGGGGGCCCTCTCGGAGCCCGCTCCGTGCCTGGGGGCGGCTCAGGACACCAGCGCTTGACCAACAAGCGGGCCGGGCCTCTATTCAAATGGCTCCATTTTTCCACCGAGCCTTTTTGGAAAAGGTGTGACATAAGCACAGGAATGCATGAAATAAAATGAAATGGAGTAAACTGAAATAAAAATATTTTCCACCTCCCACCCCCTTCCACCGTGGCTCCACGGATCAGATTTATGCTGGAGGGGGGAGATAGCAAATGAAAAATGAAAAACAATTTCATGTTTTAAATTTATGAGACTGGAGGATAATATATCACTTTTTTTTTCCCCTCCTCAAGCTCGCCGCAATAAATTGTCTATAGCCTATTTGGTATGTTTTCTGTGTCACTCACGTGGGCCCAGGTTCAGCTAATGCCTTGAGTCTGAACGAAATTGTTCATTTCAAAAGCGGTCCTGCATAGTTAATTACTTGGGGAAGAGCTTGTCCGATTTTTCTAGACATAAACAGATAGCGGAGAAAGAGAGAAAAGGCGGACAGGAGCCTCACCCGGCACCTCCCACCCTCGGCGTCTATAAAACGCTTTCCCCAAGCTTCGAGGTGATGAAAGGGACAGAGAGGATGGCGTCTAAATCAGCTGAGCTTGATGTGATGGCAAAGCCTTTGGCTAAACAGAGATTGACTTAATTCTTTCAATAATGACTTTGGTCCGGAGTGCTTCTCCACCGCAAGAGGGAGAGACCCAACAGAACAGAGAAAATCTCTTCAGTCGGGTTATCTCGACTCTGCTCCAGGCAAAACCTAGAAATATTTTTTTAATCGAGATTCTCTACAGCAGCCCTTTCCAAATGCCAGTATCCATCATCGCTGACTGGATCAATAGCAGTGTTTTGGCCCCAGTCTCCTGCGAGAGATGGTTTGCCATCAGTGATAGACAAATATCACAGTTAAGCAAAGTATCCGGCCAGACCTAGTAACATTTTTATTGATTTTTGTTGTGCAAATAATGTCTTTTTGGGCTGAATAAATGGCTTTGAGCCAAACAGTCATTGTTTATGATTCCAAAATGCAATAAAGGGACAGGAAATATATTATGGCCAATGTCTCAAGGCACACAACATAATCATCCTTCGGTAGTAAAAACCTAGCCATCTGAAGCCAAGAGTGCATATACTTATCCGTGCTGAAAGGTGCCTGTAGGACTTGCAAATCTTACACAAAATGTCCTGTTAGGAAACAGATGGTGTTGCCCTTTAACCTATTGAACAACTACTAGAAAACCAAGCAAAAAAAATAAGCACCATATTTCTTCAATCAATACAAAGAAAACAGTTTATTATACTCCCTTCGAATGAAATATCAAAGTTGCCAAATCAGCATCCATTCACTTTTAAAGAAAATACATCAAGAAACCCCGACTTTATCAAATGCCGTAAAATCGGAAAATAGTAAGGTTTGTTTTTTTTTTTCCTTAAGCCATACTCATTCCAGGGAACTGTGAGCTCGTTCCGTGCCGTGGCTCAGCCGACAGTTGGCCACACAAGACTGGCCCCCAAAGTAAAAGTCCTTTGAGCGTGTGACTTGTGGCGTCCTTATCTTTCGACAGCCGGGGTTCTCCAAGGGGGCGCTGGGGTGGGCTCGGCTCTCACGTCTCTGCTTGAAGGGTGGTTGCCTCGCTCTTGCGTCCAGCCCCCCGCGGAACCATGGCTCTGAGCGTCGTTCCCCAGCATCCATGGAGCCCGTGGCCGTGGGCCGAGCGGCCCCACGGTGAGGACCCTACAGCTGTGCCGGGTCCCTGCGAGATCTCTGCCCCTGGGGCTCAGCACGACTTAGGAACAGGACGGCCTGCAGCCCTGCAGAAGCGAGCATGCATTCCAAGCCACGGCATCGCTCGGCTCTTTATGTCCTGCCAGGGACACGCGCACACGAAAGTAGAAATTCAGCTGCGCCTACTGCCTATATGTGCTGAGATTTATCCTTGTACCTAATATCGTCATTCGATTCATGCTTTCACTTTTCGGAAGAGTAAGGATTATTTAAAGAATAAACAATCAGTCATATCCTACTTTAAATTATTCATTTGTTTATATATGGCTACCATTGAACTACTTTTTCATGAAGTAAAGCTTTCAATTTTTGCAAAGAGCATTTCTTCTATTATCAGGACACACTCAAGGCGAAAAACGTGGTTGCTCAGAAAATATGTTTAAACAGGGGCGCCTGGGGGGCTCAGTCCTTTGAGTGTCTGACTTTGGCTCAGGTCATGGTCTCGCGGTTGCAGAGCTTGGGCCCCATGTCGGGCTCTGTGCTGACAGCTCGGAGCCTGGAGCTGCTTCGGATACTGTGTCTCCCTCTCTCTCTCTGCCCCTACCCCGCTCACGCTCTGTCTCTCTCTGTCTCAAAAATAAACATTTAAAAAAAATTTTTAAAGGAAAATATATTTAAACAAACTTGCAATTTACTACCATAACATTACAAACAGTGTTCTTTTGTGATGTGCCTATGTCCATCATAACTACGGCATGCCTCTGTGGACGATAATATATGCCTACGTACTGAACAAGATGTTCTTTTCATATGCACTACTTGTATTATTATGTGTTTACATGGGTAACAGAATGAGCTTTCATAGGCACAGACATGAGGGAACGTTTTGCTAACAGAACGCCGTATTTGTCCTCGAGGAAGGTCACGCCCAGGCTCACACTCGCCCGCCAGCCCCCACAGCCACCAGCACTGAACAGTGCTGTTCTTTTGAGTCCAAGCCCATCTGGCAGCTAGAAGTTATCTCACAAATTTAAGTTTTATTTTTCTTATTTCTAGAGAATCTGAAGATTGTTTAAAGCTCATTCATTTCTGTGTCTTGCGCAAAACCCTATTACTATCATTTTCCACTTTTGTTGTTATATTTTTTTCTTTATGATAGCTTTTCCCATTATTCTGTGGTTGGGNATGTTGTTTGGCTGTCACTGTGTTGATGATATTGATTATTTTACATACTGAATGATTTTCCTTTTCTTTTTAATTAAGTGCCCTCTCAGTCTCTTAGGGCTCCATCTCCGATGCTATTCTGAGTGTTCTGAGGAAGACGACAGGCTCTCTGCTCTCGCATGGACGTCCTCTGTCCTTCTCACACTGAACTCAGACTGCCTGGGGTCTGCGTTAGCACGAGGTGTGCAACAGAGAGCCCGTGGCATTTTGCTCAGTGCCGACGAACACGTGGCCCTTTTCTGGATCATTCCAAATGCTTCATTCATCATCAGTGGAACGTTTTGCTGGAATTCAGACTGTTTCCAGCATTTCTACCCTGTTTTCTCTCTCTTTCTGCCGCTCACATCCCTTTCTTCACTGTACTGCTGGAGAGCACAGAGGCTCTCATAGCGTCCCTTTCAACTATCTGAATCACAACATTTCATCCTTTCTATGAACCATAGTCCCATAGTGTTTATAAATTATCTCAGGGGACAGCGGTATCTTCTCAGGCTGAGCTTGTCTAGGAACCTGGCATTTTCCTCTTCGGTTCTTGGCTTCCCTTCAGATCAGGTGGTTTTGTTCCCAGATGTTCTGTGTGTTTCTGTAGCATTTGCTTCTCGGCGCTCTTCAGATTCTGTTGTTACCAGAGAGGAGCTCCTTTCCGCCATCTTGCCTCCCTGGCTCTTACATGAGCATAGTGCACCGCCCCCTGCATCGCTGTGGACCCAAATCTTAGGCTGAATTTCTCATAGAACACGTGGTTTTCATTGCCTCTCTGGAGATTTTTAGGTGAACAGCCATTTTCTGAAAACAATGTGGCTCTTGTCTTTTTCTTTCCAATAGGTCAAATTGTCTTGCGTTAATGGCTAGAACTTCCAGAATAACGTTCCATGATGGCTGAGCAATTGATCACACGTAGTGCGGGGTCCTTGCCAGACAACAGTGACATCCGATTTCCTCCTGGGAGCATGGCGGCCGGCCATGCTCGGGGAGAGAACAAGACTCTTCCACATCCAGTTTCCTATTTTATAGGTGGTGTGTGGGACAGCGGTGTAGACCCAACAGGTCTGGAAATGGAAACCAAAATGCAGAATCCAGGCACCTTCTGGGCTCCTTCCCAGAGCACATCAAATGGTAGATTCATGTTAGTATTGGCCGTGGTGTTTTACACGGTGGAGAAGAGCTATGTATCCCAACTTCAGGAAATCTGTGCCAGTGGTACGTGCAGGTCACACTTTGAACTACTCATTTTAAAGACAATACCTAGAAACATTACGTTAGCTCAGGATGTCTGCTCATTTGGGTGACTGACTGACCCAAACCCTGTTTCTCTCCTATAGGCTCCAATTCCACACCGAGAACTCTCGTGCCTGAGACCTTTGGTCTTTGTCATTTTAGAGCTTTTACCACACAGGGTGTGTGAGCCACCACGGCCTAGTTCACATCTGCAGTCGCACCCGCGAAACCCATTTTCTGGCACGTTTGTGCCTACAGACCAGGCTCCAGGTGCTTCACCGCCACGCCCCGACGGGTCCGTGGAACACTCACCGTTTCCGTTGGAGGAATAATGGGACCTGCGGAGAGGACAGGGTTTCCCCCAATCCAGCGATATCACCTAGTCGGCCCTGCTCACCGAGAAATAAACTTCCCTTCTCGCTCTCCCTCAACACGCGTTTGTCACCTGTGCTCTCGCACACAGACGGCAGGCTCAGTCGGACTTTCCAAAACACGACAATGGAAAGACAAGCATGTAGTGATGAATATGGGGAATTTACAGAATTTTAATCCATTCTCATGCATTAAGTTCATCACCCCAGTCATTTTTAAGAAAGAATATCTATACCAATGTTTGCATTCTCAAAGCACTATGATTTCTTTTAAAATGGGTAAAAAGAAAATTTAGGCTTTTTATAAGTTTGAAAATTACATGCACATTGAAGAGATAATACTAGGACTCTAACCCCCAGATGGAAACCTATGTCCACACAAAGACTTCTGTGTGAATGTTCAGAGAGCGTTATTCGCGGCAGCACAAAAGTGAAAACCAGCCACGTGCCATCAGCTGGCAAACGAATGAACCAAAGGGGGAATATCCACATGGGGAGCACTACTCGGCTGTGAAGAGGATCCTGGTACCAAGCCAGAGCACGGGGAAATCTGAACAGCACTGCGTTACGCGAAAGAGCCGATCACAGAGGTTACACGCCTACAGCACGCCTCCATCTACATGAAGTGCGCAGACAAGACAAATCCGTAGGGAGGAAAAGTGGTTGCCAGGGGCTGAGGTGAGACTGGGGAAGTTTCTAGAAGTGAGTGCCTGCTTTCTTTATTGGGAGATTTACATGTTCTACAGTTAGACCAGGGGTGCCTGCCTGGCTTTGTACATTTGCTGAAAACCATTAACTCGTACCCTTTAAATACATAAATTTTATGGTACATAAATTATATTTCAATCAAGTCTTTTTGAAAGGAATACTAACTGTTAATTTGCATCTGAACAATTCTTTACTAAACACTAATCTTCTGAAGGTTTTCTATTAAGCCTTCTCTCAAAGAGTCTTTCGGTACATGAAGGTAGGTACGGGGCATGCAGCCAGCAGATCAGGAAGGGATTCAGAGCTTTGGTATATAACCTTGAGCAATTTACTATGTATTTTTACCAACCCCTTTCCTTGACTGTAAAACAGGGACACCAGTAACTGCCTAGACAGTCCCACTGCAGTCTCTGGGTGGGAAATAACAAATGCTCACACTTGGTATATGGTCAGACTCGGTAAATGCGGTTATTTAATTTATAGGGTGTGCATGGTGGCACGTGGTGGAGGAGAAAGAGTGAGCAGTTCATCACAGACATCCGGGCTCCACGGTGGGTGGGCCGTGCAGTCAGTAGCTGACAGGATCTGAGCCCCATCTGGAGTCCAGGGACCTTACAAGGTGTTGTGGGTTCAAATGTAATAACATAAAAGCACTTACCACAGGCTCTGGTACACAGCAGGTGCTTGATAAATGCTGACTTTTTTTTTTTATCAGCCTGCCTTTTGAAGTAAAACAGAAAACATAAAAACTATTGAATGATGCTATATTCAGTATTTAAACACAGCATATAATCATATACCCTGAATATAACCATGTAGCTAAAGAGATACTGATATTTTATCCTGATGCTCTGTGTATCCACATTAGTTACAGCAGATGGGCTTCGTAACATTAGTTAGATTACCAGTGCACCCCTACCTCTTCAACACACACACACACACACACACACACACACCCCACAGGGAGTAAAATACCAAAACCTGGCAGGGAATTTTAGAAGGCTTTATAGTCTAGATCTACTGGGTGTTCGAAAAATCTGTCCCAACAACATAGAAAAGCTTGGTAAAAAAAAAAAAAAAAGTGTAAAAACAGCACTGAGATTCCCCTACACACACTGGAACGGCCTACATCCACAACACTGACATCAAACGCTGACGACGGAGCCGCAGGAGCCCTCGTTCGCCCCTAGTGGAAATGAGAAGTAGTGCAACTTCTCTGGAAGGCAGTTCGGTCCCTTCTAGAACGAAACCTCTTTTCACCACAAAGTCCAGCAGTCTTGCACCCTGCTGTTTATCCAAAGGAGTTGAAAACTGTCCACAAAAACCCACACATGGGTGTTTATAGCAGCTTTCTGCGTGATCGCCTGAACGTGGGAGCAACCAAGCTCCCCTACAGCGGCTGCTGATAAATAAAGTCCATCTGGACAATGGACTATCACTCAGCACTAAAAGAAATGAGCTTTCAATCACCAAAGGAGATGGTGGAAACTTAAATGCATATTAAGAGGTGAACGAAGGATGGGGCGCCTGGGTGGCTTAGTCGGTTAAGCATCCGACTTTCGCTTAGGTCATGATCTCGCGGTTCGTGGGTTCGGGCCCCGCGTCGGGCTCTGCGCTGACTGCCAGCTCAGAGCCTGGAGCCTGTTTCAGTCTGTGACTCCCTCTCTCTCTGACCCTCCCCTGCTCACACTGTCTCTCTCTCTCTCTCCTAGAAATAAATAAAAACATTAAAAAAATTTAAAAAAAAAAATTTAAAAAAAAAAAAATAGAGGTGAACGAAGGTGATCTCAAAAGGCTCCACACTATATGACTCCAACCATATGACATTCTGGAAAATGCACAACTGTGGTTAGAGTAGAAGGTGAGAGATTTCCTGGGGTTGGAGGCAGAGAAAAGATGGACAGGTAGAGTGTGGAGGATTTTTAGGGCAGTGAGAATACTCTGTATGATACTGTAATGCTGAGCACATGACCTTACACATTTGTCCAAACTCACGGAGCATACCACCGCGAGAATGAGCTCGCTGTCAAGTGTGGGCTTTGGGTGACAATGGTTTGTTCCTGTAGGTTTGTCCATCACAACAAATGCCTCGCCCTGCGGAGGGTGTTCCCAGTGAGGGAGGATGTCATGGGGGTAGGGGCTGTACACAAAATCTTGACACCTTCCTTTCAGTTCTGCTGGAACCTAAAAAAATAAAGTCCTTTAAAATACAAAGTAAGTGCTCACTCACAGTGAACAATCTGAGGGTGTCCGGGGGTCTTCTAGACTATTGTTGGCTATTGTCAACAGCAAAGGCTCCCGGCGTCTGTGACGGGCACCCCAGGACACCTGCCGCAGGAAGTTGGGCTCCACACTGGGGAATAACCCTGCACTCCGTTTACAGAAAAGCCCATTTCCCACACAAAATTAGCTGGCCAGGCTCCCAGGGGTCTATTTACTGCACCAGAGCTGACCTTCCCGAGAATGGGCTCAGTGTGCGGTGCCCAGGACGGGTCAACCGTCCCAGCGGCACCGCCTGCCTGAAAGTTTGCACCAGTTCCTGCAATTGCAGTCGGGCCTCTCCAACCAGACACAGGCCCCTTGGGCTCTATGACTTTGCAGGAAGGCAGCAGTGACGACAAGCACAGGACACAGGCAGGAAGGCCACAGCGGAGGGTTCCACCGACTTGGCACCTGAGCTAACCCAACGGGGCTGAAAGTCACCTTGCAAAAGAGTCTCTTGGACATTGAGGACTGGTGGGCGGGCCAGCGAGTGCAAGGTCATTCTTGTTTCTATTCTGTGACATTTTTTTGTGATCTTTGACCGGTTTCATAAACATCGGTAGCTTCAGATTGCTCATTTTTGAAACTGCACTAACAATACGCTTGATCCCAAAGGATCATTATAAGACACAGAAAGTGGTCAATATACAAAATGCCTGGAGCAAATGAGGGGCTTGTGAATGTTCATTTCCTTTCCTACCTTTATTCTTTTCCTTCTTTCCAAGATGACCTGTATTTTAAGGTAGGAGCTAAGGAGCCCGGTGTTGAGGATCAAATACCACCAGTCAGGAAGGAAGTTTCATGACTTTTAATTTTTACCAACAACTTGGCTTGCCTCACAGCAAATCCCCCAGCCTGTCTCACCAGCATGCATCGTGGTAAAAAGACAGGCTGGGCGGTGGGTCGCCATCCACAGAGGGACAAAGGAATACATTGGGGAGCAAAATGTCTTTGGGGGGGAGCTATCACCTCATTTCCCTTGATAAAGGGGTCCCTAAGCAGCTGGTGGAGTCATGTGGGGCCATGACAGTTGTCGCGCATCCCAACCAAGGGTAATCTCAAGGCTACAAGCATCACATCCCAGACGAGATCCTGGGACGAGGCTGTGTGTGTGAACGGGCCGCAGCCACCAACTCTGTGCGCGGCTTCATGAAAACCAAAGAGAGCAGGTCTCTTGTTTTGTTGCTTTCTTTGTCTTTTCCAAAATTGTTCAAGATTTTGTGTAGACGATTTTCATCTTCTTGTCTCTCCATGAAGCCAAGAGGTTTTGTTTTCATTAAGCACAAATAAGTCCATTTAAATAGGTCATTACCATTTTCATTGCACCTCCTACATTCTTTGGGGCTCTAAAGCTGGGGTGGAATAAATCAGGAGGAGACAGCCAGAAAAAGTGGCCAAGTTCCTGAACAAATCTCCTTTGAGAACCATCTCCTGCTCGTGCATGAAGCAAAGTAGCAGAAAAGCTGCAATGCACACGAATCCGTGCACGGACATTGGAGCTGCTCCGTGACAGTCTGTCTACTCAGGTCCCGGCTCCATTAAATAAATGGCAGAAAATCATGTCACATAGTTTGGGGAGGGGGTGAGACGTTGTGTGGCTAACTGCCTGACAGGTCAAAGGTGTTTGTTCCCTAGACTTGAAATCCAGAACGCCACCTGGCCAGAGCTGTGGGATCCGTCTGCCTCGCAAGGTTCACCAGGGGGGCCAGAATGTCGGTCCCTTGAGTAAGAAGGATGTGTTCTCTCTGCATAAGTGAGCAGATGGTGAGATGGCGAGCAAGGCTGGACGTGAGAGAAATCGTCTTTCAAGACGGATGCCCTCGAGTGCCCTCCAACATGTATCCAGCTGTCGGGTCCCACGGGACTGTGGAGGCTCTTCCCGGATCCTGGGGAGGCGACATTCTGCTGCTGCGCGCACTACAGCCCGGAGAGAAGGTCTTCTGCCTCTCCTGGGAGCAGACCGCACAGGGAAGGTGGCAGAAGGGAGCTGAATGCAGGGCACCCCGTGGGAAGGAGCCTCCTTCACATCCTTGCATCTGCAGGGCTGGACACCAGCTGGCACTTTGGCAGGACAGAGGGTCTATCCCCACGACCTGTGAGGTGGTCCTTGGATTAATGACACAATGCCACCTGTCCTGGGCTGGCAGGCTGCCTCCTGCGCTGAGGGCAGCCAAGCATCATCTCAGGTCCCTGGGCAGCGCCGGGAAGGTGGAGAGCAGGCTTCCTCGGGCGGTGGGGGGTTCACACGTGATCCACGTGTGGGGAGACGTTCATATGCAACCTCTTTTTTTATATAGCTTTAGTGGAATGGAATTTACATACCAGGTAACTCATCCATTTACAATGCACAACTTCATAGTTGAGGGTACACTTACGGTTGTGTGCAATTGTGACCACTGTCAATGTCAGTGTTAGAACATTTTGATCACCTCAAAAGAAACCCAAACTCTTTAGCCAGAGCTCCCTTCTCCCTCCATGGCCCAGCCCTAAGAGGCCACTAATGGACTGCGTTTCTATAATCCTCTTCTGGGCATTTTATGTACTGGAATCACAAGCTCTGTGGCATTCGGTTTGGTTTCTTTCTCCGAGCATCGTGTCCTCCAGGCACATGCATCTTGTAGGCACGGGGTGACGTTTCGCTCCCTTTGGTGGCTGAGTCATCTCCCCTTGCACGGTGGGCCTTATCTGCTCATCCATTCATACGCTGATGCACCTCTGAGTTGTTTCCACAACAATCCTCCTTCAGCTAATATGATTCATGCTGAACATTTGTGTTCAAGCTTTTGCACAGAGAACATTTTTATTTATCTTAAGTATATATCTAGGAGTGAAGTTGCTGGGTACCATGGCGAGTCCGTGTTTGAGGAGCCACCAGGCTGCTTCCAAAGGGGCTGTACCGTCATACGTTCCCAACAGTGCACGAGGCTTCTGATTTTGATATGTCCACGCCCACGTGTGGGGTTTTTTTTTTAATGTTTATTTATTTTTGAGAGAGAGAGAAGAGACAGAGTGTGACCAGGGAAGGAGCAGAGAGAGGGAGACACAGAACCCGAAGCAGGCTCCAGGCTCTGGGCTGTCAACACAGAGTCCAAAGCGGGGCTTGAACCCACAAACTGTGAGATCATGACCTGAGCCAAAGTCAGACCCTCAACCGACTGAGCCACCCAGGCGCCCCAAGCCCCCATGTGTTTTTATCCAACTTCGGATTCTAGCCATCCTAGGAGGTGGGAAGGACCATCTCACTGTGGTTCTGATTTGCATTTCACTGAAGGCCAATGATGCACAACACCCTTTCAGGTGCTTACTACACATTTGTGTATCTTCCTTGGAGAAGTATATATTCAGATCCTTTGTCCATTTTCTTATTTTTTATTTTTATTTTTATTATCTTTAAAATTTTTTGTAATGTTTATTTATTTTTGAAGGAGAGAGAGAGTGTGAGCAAGAGACGGGGAGAGAGAGAGGGAGACACAGAATCTGAAACAGGCTCCAGGCTCTGAGCTGTCAGCACAGAGCCCGACACAGAGCTTGAACTCACGAACTGTGAGATCATGACCTGACCCGAAGTTGGAGGCCCAACAGACTGAGGCACCCAGGCACCCCATCCATTTTTTTAAACTGAATTACTTGCATTTCACATTTGAGTGTAAGAGTTCCTTACGTATTGCATGTACAAACTCCTTGTTTGATATATGATCTCTGAATATTTTGTCTCATTCTATCCATTGTTTTTTGTAATTAGTTAATTAATCTAGTTATTTGTTTGTTTGTTTTTCAGTAGGTTTCACACCCAGTGCGGAGCCCAATGTGGGGCTTGAACTCATGACTGTGAGATCAGGAACTGAGCTGAGATCAAGAGTCAGATGCTAAACTGACTGAGCTACCCAGGCGCCCCGTCTATTGTCTTTTAAATTTCTTTGTGGTGTCCTTGAAGGGCGGAAGTTTTTAATTTTGATGAATCTGACTTGTCTGTTTGTAGTCTGCTCATGCTTTTCATGTCATACCTACCTTGCACCGCCAAATCCCCAGTCATGAAAATTTACAGGTGTGTTTTCTTCTAAGAGTTTTATTGTTTTGGTTCATACATTAAGGTCACTGATCCATTTTGAGCTAATTCTGTAAATTGTGTAAAGATCCAACTTCATCCTTTGCATGTGACCACCCAGCTGTCCCAGAGCCATTTGTTGTAAAACCTAGTCTTTCCGCCTTGAGTGGTGCTGGTGCCCTTACCCAGATCGGCTGACCGTAGCTTGGATGCTCCGCACACGGCTCCTCCTCCATCCAAGGCCAGCTACGGACAGAAACAGAAAGTAAGCATTTAGAAACTGGTGTAGCATTGGGAGAGTCACTTTATGTCAGTTGAACTTAATCATTTGAAAGTTTGTTCTTTCATCATTTGTATTAATTGTTAATTTTTTTGAAAAAGATGGTCCGCTCTGGACTGGGGGTGCCAATCCCGTTCCTTCCTGCTGGCTGCTGGGAGAAGCGGGGGCCTCCAGGACTGCCGTGGAGGCGGCGTAAAGACCCAGAGGACGCGCTGCAGTGTAGGCAAACACGCCTTTCATGGGTGTAAAATCCATAGTGACACAGTCTGGCCAATAACAATCCGCATCCGATCTTATCTGTCTTAAATGCAAAGTCTTTATCACTGAAAGTGCCCTGTTAGTGAAAAATTCGTAAGAATAAACCGTCTTTCTCAAATTAGCCAAGATGTCAGACTAGGTGGATCTGGGGATCAGGCAGAGGCAAGGAGTCATCAAGTGGAACCGATAAGGCTGAACGTTCAGTGTGATTCCAAATATTTTAATGTACTTAAAAGATGTGCAAATTCAAATAAATCTCAAAGCCTACTTTATAGCTAAATTTTTTTTTTTCAATTTTAAAATTGCTTCTGTTGGTTAAAGAAAGTGATGAGAGCGTATTATTTTGCAGAGACATGAAGACTGAAGCCCAAATAGAAAACTACAGGAAAGCCTCTTTCTAGAATTCTAATAACTGAGTCCATGGAGACCGCCGCCAGGGGCTTGGGAGCACGCACCGGGTACTCACTGCGAGGCCTTTCCTGGGTTATCTGGCTTTGAAAGGATCGTGTTCAAACCCTGCCAAGATAAAAGGCGGCCTCCACAGGCTACGAGCTGGACCGTTAAACATTTCCATATGACAAAGTCCTCTCCTGAGGTCTGACTGCTGGGAGAGTCCTCTCCGCAGATCTGAAGAAGCCGGACCCTCCTCTGCCTGCTTCTCGGAGTCGAGTCTGGTGGGAGAGCTTTGAAAACCACTTTAAAATGCTTTATGTGAGGGGGAGGGTCTTAATGAAAAAGGAGCCACATACATAACAACGTTCAAAACCAAACTCTTTTTTAAATGGATTTTTAGAATTAAAAAAAAAAAAGGCAAGTAGGGGTGATAGTAAATCAGGAGAAATAAGGATCCTTCCTGTAGGCGCCCACTCGCTCCTTTTGATACGTTTGTCAGATATTATTTATTTGTTATCTTTACACTTACTGAATCAGCTTAAAAGAACGATAGCTTTTTCGATTTAGAAGCCTTACAGGCTTATTTGTTCCCTTTGTGTTAAGTTTCTGTAAGGACTCTCTTACCGGATGTGGCAAAACGGGGAAATATAACCGGCTTTTCTTTTATTATTATTATTTTTTAACTTATTTCTTGTATTTCCTTTTCTACCTATTCCACTAATTAATCTTAATCATTTTCTCTTGGCCTTTTTACTCATTTTTGGAAATGCAGTAAAACCAGGTATTGAGTGCAATCCATATAAGATATATCATTTAATCATATTGTTTCTCTCCAGTGTCTCAGATATTATAGACGACTGCTAGAGGATTTCCCACTGATTGCGAAAAGTCTATTTTTTGAAGCATCTGTAAGGCTTCTAGAATCCATTTTTATGTGAAAACAAAAACAAAGAAGATCGTTTCTCCTGAAAACATTCGTATCATTTGTCTCCGAATTGGTCGTGCTTCGATTTTTAAACGTCATAACAGGAGGCACGTTGTGAGTTGTGAAGTCTCACCCTGCCTGCTTGGACCTCTCGAGTGGTCGGGAGAGGGCACATCGACTCTTTGCTGATATCACTGTGTGGGTGTAACTGGCTTCAAAGCCTGGAGTAGCTGGAAGAATGGCTGAGAAGCTCTCATGTCAGCGGGAGCTAAAGATTTACATGTGACAAATGGGCAGAGTTCATAAGAAAGGGAACCTACGTGAGGATCCTGTCGCCACGTTGGACAGGATCCAGCAAAAAAATTTTTTTAATGTTTATTTTTGAGAGAGAGAGACAGAGAGAGAGTGTGAGAGAGGAAGGTGCAGAGAGAGAGAGAGGGAGGCGCAGAATCTGAAGCAGCTCCAGGCTCTGAGCTGTCAGCACTGAGCCCAAAGTGGGGCTTGAACTCATGAACCATGAGGTCATGACCTGAGCTGAAGTCAGAAGCTTAACTGACTGAGCCACTCAGGTGCCCCCCTTTTTAAATTTTTTTAATGTTTATTTTTGAGAGAGAGAGAGACAGACAGAGCACGAGGGGGGAGGGGCAGAGAGAGAGGGAGACATGGAGTTGGAAGCAGAGGAGCCAGCAAACTTCTACCCCGGGTCACGTGCACACCTGTGTGGGGCAGGTGTTGTGCTGGGTGACCCGGTCCCTGAGGACACATGTCACAACACAACCGGGTTCCCCCAACAGGTGACAGGGCCGAGCCACACGCGTGTGCAGGGGCGGGGGCGGGGGTCAGGGGTTGTACTCGTCACTTCCTCTGCAAAACCAACCCCAGGAAGGGTTTTGTTCCCAGGGCCCTAAAATGCCAGCTTTATAAGCAATATGTCCCTTTGGCCCTTGGGAATCAATAAAGCGCTGTTTCTGTCGCCTCCGGGAGCCCCGTTTGCCTGGTCTGACCTAAGACAAAGGCCGCCTCACCCAACGCACCCAGGGCAACAATGAAGGCACAAACGGAAAATGAGGTATGTTTTCAGGTTAATTCTGTATCAGGCAATTAAAAAAAGGGGCTAAAATGTGTGTTTAGCAGCCCAAAGGCTAAATGAATCCATTGAAATTACCGTTATTTTTTTTTTAAAGAAACTGAACATGTAGTCGTTTTTAAAAGTATAGCTGGAAGATCCAGAAAGTTGTATTTTAATCAATCAGCCTAAAAATAAAACTTAAGTAGTTCTTTGGAGAATAGAATGTATCCTATCCTCCTTCTGAGAATTAGGTTAATAAACATATTATCAAATGCATAGAATTTGAAGCTAACATTTAAGATTCTGAGGAAATAAATTCAATGCACTGTATTGTCTTAACTCTACACTCCATTTTAGAAGCTCTTTGTGTTTCTGTTAAGAATCTGTGAGTAGAAATGGAAGAACGTACAGTCTTATCGGAATCTCACAAATAGATTTTACTGTTTCTGTGAATATTTAAATGATCGGGGTTACCTTCTTGGCGCTCTTCATTTCCAGGCCCTTCTTTTTGCGGAGCAGGGAGAGAAACACACCCACAGCCGGTGTACCCACTTTACACAATAGTCTTTACAAGAGATTATTAAGATGTGGGTTTTAATAATTTTATTATGAAAACATATTAATCATTTCTCTGCCCATAGAACCCACAGTTCACCCCTCCGTCCCCCTGGCTCGGCATCAGAACAATTGTTGCCATGAGTTTTTGAGGACCCTCCCCACCGCTTCTGGGAGGGGGGGGACTGCTCCCCCGCAACCGTCCTCCCCTGGCCTCGGCCACAGCTTGCTCCTGACCTTGAGAACTTCCTGCTCCGTTGCTGGCTTGCAGCCCCCGTCGCCCGCTACGCACCTCGCGGCGGCCCTGAGCCACGCGGGTCTTGAGAAGACGACCCCAGCGTGACTTGAGGACGGGTCACCGGAGGAGCAGGACGGACATGCAGACGCCACACCTGCCCCGCCGCCCGGGCTTCGTGTGCGCCCCCCTCCCGGGTCGGGGGTGATGCCTGAGAGAGATGGTCGGACGGAAAGGCGTATCAGCAAAAACGGGAGCGGCGCCGGGTCATCGGGTCAGGCCTTCCGCAGAACGGACGGAAAGCTAGGGCTCCAGGAGCGCACAGAGTTGCTGGGATCCCGAGGTCTCCGCCGTCACACAGACGCCCCGTCACCAGGTCCTAGACCCGGAGCACGGCTCCCACGTTGTGCAGGTGATCACCCCCATGCCGTCGGCCGCGGGGCGTTAGTTTGCGCACAGAACTTCGCATTAAGTGCTGTAACACATGCCCTTGACCCTAACGATGCGCCTAGATGCCATCGCACGTGCGGGGCTAGAGGGGGAGGGGGGAACGGAGACAGGTCACAGGGCAGCAGCTCCCGCACTCGGCGGCCCAGAGCAGGGACGGCCCCGTGTCAGGCTCTTTGCAAGCTCTCTAGAAAAAGGTCTCCTTTACCCGAGTCCCGTGGGGCCGGTGCTACTGTCTGCACTTGGAGGTGGAAACGGCGAGGTTTCACAGGACGGGGCGCCACGCCCGACAAATGTGAGGAGAAGCGTCCTTACAGGGGACATCGAGGGGACTTCCACGGCGCTCTCTGTAGTGACCTCTGTCCTGGCCAGGATGGTTTGGGCTGAGATGTTCTCCCTGTGTCAGGTGGTCATATCAGGGTTCTCAGAGGGAACCTTCCAAGCAGAAGATGAGCCCGTCCAGAGCCAGGAAGCAGGGAGGCTCGAGTCTCCAAAAAGCCGTTATGAAACCGCCCAGTGACGTCTCAGACGCCTGGGTCAGGTGCTTCGTGCTTAGAGGGAGAGGCGGTGTTGGTTTTAGCGGAGGGGAACCTTGCGGTGCCGCATTTTGACTTAACAAAAGCCACAGACCCCAATCCTTGGCCAGTGGGAATGAAGCCACTGGAGTGACTTGGGTCTAGAAGGCTCCAGGGAGCAAGGAGAACTTTCTCCTGCGTTCCGCCCGGGGCACAGGCGGGTTCCAGAGCTTCCCCTGCCCCCGGCGCTGGCTGGGCCTGCCCATGCCCACCCCCGCCCCGGGGGGGGGGGGGGGGCCGCAGCCGTCAGTCCTAAGATCTCTCACTGCAAAACCTGAAAGGAATTTTGCAGGTGCACTAAGTTGCTCGAAAAGAACAACAGGAGACACCTCACCTTCTGACGCTCAGTTTCCCACAAGCTTTGTTTAAAAATAAATGGACGTTTCCAGTCGCTCGTGGCCTGATGTGAGCGACTGCAGAAAGGCTGGGGGCCCGCAGGGAGCCGCTCGCCCCCTGGAGCCCCCCTCCTGCGGCGGCAGAGGAAATGAGAGCAGCTTTTACCTGGTCCCTTTCATTACAAGTTTGCTTCAAACGGCATCTTGCGTCTGGTCACTTTACGGGCTGTCACGGATGCCACGCAGTATCGCGCCGCCCTGGGTGTTACCGTCAGCACCTTAATTCATTTCGTTTCTAAATGACATTTGCTTATACGTCCTAAAACCAGGGGAGGGAGCGTCTTCTGTTGGCTTTATCTCCTCCGAAATTAAGATAGCGGCTTAAATTGGAAATGTAATTTCAATCCTTTCTNGACGCCGTAGAAGCAGTTCCCCAGTCAAAAGAGAATCCGGAGCAGATAGAGACAAATCATCCCATGACAGAGGTTAAAAGAAACCTGTTACTATGACAACAGATGGGGTCAGATAACAAAATGAACAGCCACTTTTGATCTTCAAAAAATTCTCTTCCCTTTGCTCTCGCCTGTTATCTGGACCATTCCATCAAACACCTAGCAGATAACACAGCTGAAAACCCAATCGACCTTCAAGAAAACCCAGACAAGTTGGAAAGTGTATGGAAAGGTCACCATCACGGCGAAGGGTTTCTGATGGTATTTGCCTGTGTACACAGAAACACACACAGCTCCTTACGAGCGCAGCGGGGTAGGGTTCAAAGGAATCCACACAAGCTCTTAACACATGTACATAACGGTAATGTTTTCATATCACTGAGAATTCAGAAAGTGAGCGGCGCACAGAACTAAAAGATTTAGATGTTGGGAATCACTGTCATCTTGGCTTGGATTAGTTTGTAGAGAAACATTTGACATAACACTGGCAAGCAAATAAAATTACCACCGTGAATGGCCGGCCGGGAAGTGAATGGGGAGAGAGCTCAAACTCATGGGGCGATTCTCACAGACAAGTCTATCCAAAAGCACATGTCAGTGGAAAGGAAACTTCGAACGCCTCCCCGTGCTGTTCGGTCCTAGACACCCAGAGGAAGCCCAGACACACTGTGCCTTCCCCCGACGTCCGTGGTGCTCAGTCCCCCCGACCACGGCCTCACAGCACCGTAAGCAGGGTGATCATGGTGCAGGGGGTTCAAAAACACAACATGAACATGTTCTGTATTTTTGCATATGTGACTTTTCCTTTCTATGATGATGGTCAACAAGTACATTTGGCTTGAAAATCATAAAGGCGTTTGCACAAAAATGGAGTACGTTTTCCACATCGACGTCATACAGTCTGTTCCTTGTGGGTAGGCGCTCGTCCCCGCTGCTTTGGGCAGATTGCAGCAGAGACGCCTCTGTGAGGCACTTCCATGGAGACCGCCCAGTGCAGCGCGTGTGACTTCCCACAACATGGCGCCATTCTGAACTCCAGTCTTCATGGCGTGGCTCAGGCTGGAGAGGATTTATCCACATTTGATTTTAAGAAAAGAAGAAATCTCTCTCGATCAAATCTGTCATTCAGAACATTTTGAAAACTATACACCCTTTTCCTATTGGCTTCCAAAATACATTATTCTGACATGAAATAATTTGACATGAATAGTACCCAAAGCGAAGGTGGCAAAGAGCGAATTTCAACTGGCTTCGGTGATAATTATTTGCTCTGGTCGAGACCAAGGATACAAAAAATAACAGAACTCCCTACATGGTGATTTTTTAAAATATCAATAAATGTTCAAATTTAACCAAATATGGAGAACGATCACATGTCAATTTTGAAGTGACCCCCAAATTCATAATGTCTATAATAATGAAAAGAATATGATACTTTGATGTAAAGATACTGAAAGGAAGTAGCAAAGTCAGTTTTTTCTCCTTTCTTTTTTTAGCTTAGGTAGCATTCGTTGTTTATAATTTCTGGGTCTAAGAACTCAATGTCTCCCAGTTGCAGTAAAGAAACTCTGTTAAAAAACCTGGTTATTAAATGAACATTTTTCAAATATTCTCCAGGATATATTAGAGCAGTATTAAACTTACAGAAAATGTCTTGGATCATTAGGAAGTAAGTTTGATGGAATTCATTCTGTAGAGATAGCAAATTTCCAGCTGTTTCTGGGAGGCTGGATGGCGCTGGGCACAGGCCAGCCAGCGGTGGCCTCAGTATGGACATGCACTTGTCCTGTGGTGGCCACTCCCCTATCCAATGAGGGTCACCTATATCCCACCACATTCCAAAGGGGTAGCTCTCATCTCTAATTTCAAGTGGGGAAGCCAAGGTTTGGAGACGCGGTCATTCCCAGGAACACTCGGGGAGTCAGGACAGCAGTGAGCCGAGCTCAGGGACCGTCCAAGCAGACACGACCTCTGTCGTCTTCTGTAGAAGATGCTGATAAAGTCCACCTCAGACTCTGCCATGCTCACAGGGCTTTGCTTCTCATCCACACTTCTGTTCATCAGTTTTGTCTTCGCTGAAGGTGGATTTAACGTGTGGAGGTGTGTGTGAGGTGACTCCCAGGGTCCAGTCCCCCAGTGCCACAACATGCGCACACGAGCCCTCAGTTTGGTCTCCAACAATACGGGACATATGCCCGTGCTCCAGTAAATGCAGGGGTGTCCTCGTAACACGGGCGCAGCTAATTCTCTATCTCCTTCGTATATAAGCCTGACGGGAGCCTTCCTTCATGCCCCACCACATCCTCACTCTTCTACGAGTTCTGTCTCTCTTTCAGAAGACCACAGCTCCCTTTTCTGCATTATCGCACTCTCTCATTTACAAAGATAACTGGGCATTGATACGACTTTAAGGTGCAACCCAGGAGCATAAAAATGCAAGCTCAATGGGCAGGAACGTTCAGCAGATCTGGCGGTCTCTAGTTCATTCTACGATGCAGTGCAGCCTACAGGTCTTTTGAGTCACAACGGCCTAGAAGACAATCCAGGAACGAGGCGCTCTCCAAGACCCACATGAGGAAGTGAAAACCAAGTCATATGATGAGCCTGAGGTCTGTGACATAACCGGCCAAGCGTATGCTTGTGGGAGGATGTCCCACGTCCCCTGGTCTGGGCTAATGGCTCTTCCCGGGGACAAAACCTCTCAGTGGGGCACTGATCAACATCCTACTGCTTTTGGTGTAGACAGACCACTCTCCCTGCCCAACCCCACCCTCTGACAGATTCCCCCATCGAATGGCTCCTCTTCCTTGAAGGGGGACTCAATAACCCTCAGGAACTACTGCTCCCTTCCTGGAGTGTCCTGTCCAGGGGTGGCTTGAAGGGTCCCAGTGTGACCTTCCTCATGTCTGAGCCCCCAGAGCTCCAGGCACTGTGCCTTCAAACCCGCAAAGTCGTGGGGCCGCAGACAGTGTTTGTGGCACCCAGTGATATCAGGAAGTCGTCTGCGCCAGGCCTCCCTCCCCTTCCCAGATGACCCGAACTCCGGGGGGCAGCCTGTTGTGCGCCTGTTCCCTGAGAGCTGGCCTCGCTTCCCGGCTCCTCCGTGAGCCGGGCACAGGCGTATGCGGGCATCTCTGGGTGATAGAGGCCAGGCTCCCTGCTGACCTAGCGGCCCTGGTTACCTTTGAAGAGTCCATGTCCGATGCCCTGGGAGAAGCGGCCAGAGTCTGTCTTCACAGGGCGACTCCATTTCCTCAAAGTGACCGCAAAAGGGAAGGCCAGCAAGCGAGAGACAATCACCCATCAGTTAAGCCTAGGGGAGGGCAGAAGCCAGCTCTGGGGGCATGGGTGCTGGGTGGGGGGCCAGTGGATGGGAGACGTTACCCAGCAGCAGGGACGCGGGAAAGCATCTCAGCCCGTGAGGGTCCGAGTGCATTGTCGGCACAGCGCCGGCCCGGCCCGAGGCCCCGAGGGCGAGTGGTGGGTCCTGCCTCCACGGCGATGCTCACCGGGCCCGCCCAGCACTGCCCCCCGCACCACCCGTGGCAGGTGCAGCCCCCGGCCGGGGGGGCTGTACTAACACGGAGTTTGAGGTGATGGATAAGGCTGTGCCACTAAAAGGATTGATTTCAACTCCATCAAAAGGTTAGGACGAGAGGCCTAGCTCGCATTCGATCGTGCTCAAGGTCCACAAATGCCTCCCACACCAATGTGTCTCTCTCGGGACACATGTACGATGTGCGTTGGAAAGAGGAATATTTAGGGCAATGTTGCACTTACAGTATGACTAACTGGCTGTGGGAAGCAGTCCAGGACTTTGAGACGCCCTCAGATGCCATATGTAAGAAAAGCCTTCCCGTTACCAAAACACTAATCATATGAAAATTTTCAATATTTTGGCATTTCAAGAAAGATCTTCTGTGTGAAAGAGTCAGCAGCAGACAGCCCCTTCCTCTCAAGTTTCCGGAGATGCCGTCAGACTCAATTCCCAAAACTTAGAAGGGTTTTGGGCTCTACTCTTGTGAATATTAAAAGCAAACAAACAAAAAACAAACTTAGAAAGTACAAAGGTATAAAATGAAATGGGAAATGCTCCTTAACAAAGGAAATGCAGAAACATTTTTTCAACACAATAGGTACAGGTATATTTTTCATTTACTTTGGAACATTGTCTAAGAAACATCTTTTTGTATTTATATGGTATTTTGTAGGCAAATAAATGTCTCCCCTCCCCCCCTTCATTGGACTGTGATGTGCTTGTCCGCGAAGAAGAAAAGGTGTCTGTATTGCAGACAGTGCTCTCCGTGTGATTTTGTTAACTAACAGGTATTTTCCATGAGTAGCATCGAGGGACATTCGGGGAATAGATGGCTGGGGGCCCATGTGACCGTGCCATTGTCACTTGACCTTGAGCCAGTCTCTAGCTCTCCCTGGGCCTCCTCCTTACCCTCTGTGAGAGAAGCACAATTAATTGCAAGGCCAGACAGTGGATTGGGGTTGGGGAATTATCTCACGGAAGCCTGGAATGTTCTACCTGAAAATCCTTGAAGCACAAATGGAGAAAGGTAAGGAGAGCAAGAAGAAAAGGAAAACACGTGTAATCCATCTCTGTTTTTACTTCTTTTCAGATGCTCTTAGTCCAGTGAAATGCTGTTCAGCAGCCAGTAAGCCCGACACAGAGGGGCTCTTAAATATATCACATCACAGATGGCAATAATTAATATTAATAGTAATCAAATGTATAAAACGAATCAGAGAAATCAAATGAAAATGCTTTCTCAAGCTTTATGCCCAAACTAACAGTCCAAATTCTAATTCCAAGTTTTAATGTCCAAGAGATCGGTGACCTTAAGTGACAGACGTTTAGGCCACCGAATCAGATGGGTCCCCAGCAGAAAGGACTGAGGCACCCTCCATGGAGAGGGGAGGGGCAGGCAGCGGAGACCCCGCCGCCAGATAAGAGAGTTTTCACTCACAGCCAAGACAAGCGGGGAGGGTCCCTCTGGAAAGCAAAGCTCTCAAAGTGATTCTTTGAAGGGTTGGGTGTTATTTAATATTTATATTTAAAAGTAAATTAAGGGCTCTTTAAAGGCTGTTTGCATTAAGAGATTGGATTTGCTTTAATTATTTGGTTATTTGTTGTTCCTATATAGGATTTATTAACCAAATGAAAACCCGACTTTTAATAGATTTCAATTCTTTTAAAAAACAGGCACTAATTTCTTAGATGGCAGCCTTCCCCTCCGCGGTCAGCTGCGTGCCTCCTCGCCACACCCCGGCCTCCAGCCTTGCTCCGGCCTCCAACCTTTGTGGGCTTGCAAACTCGGGGAGCCTAACTGTCATCTGCACTTGGACCAGGGTGTCTAGTGACCAGGATCCACCTAATTTCATTTAAAATCTTCAGTTCTGGGGCACCTGGCCAGCTCAGTCAGTTAAGCCTCTGACTCCAGCTCAGGTCATGATCTCACACCTGTGGGTTCGAGCCCCACGTCGGGCTCTGTGCTGACAGCTCAGAGCCTGAAACCTGCTTCAGATTCTGTGTCTCCCTCTCTCTCTGCCTATCCACCGCCCCCTTCTCTCAAAAATAAATAAACGTTAAAAAGCTTTTAAATCTCAGTTCTGACCTTGCCGAAGATTGAGGCTTCCTCACCCAGGAGGGGTGCCCCTGGTGCGGCCCCTGTGGTCGGCCTGTCCCCACCTGCCCGGCACGCTGCGTGGGGATCCAGAGACGGACCACCTCTGTCTCCAGCCCCACATCTAACACGGACCGATTGCTGGGGTGTCGGTGGCGTTTGGAGCATTGGGAACCATAACCAGGGGACAGCGACGCGGCAGAGGCCGCCGCCCTCTCCCTGCCTCCGGCCGGTTGCCCCAGAAGCACCGTGCTCCCTCCGACGCTGGCCCTTCCCCACCCCCGGCCCCAGGTCTCCAACAGCCTCCCCTTCTCCTTGTGGCTGCCAGGTGGGCGCGAGCCCCTCCTCCCCGGAACCCACCTGGCTCCTCTGTCCCCATGGCCACCAGGGGCTGCCCCTGGAATGCCTCCCCTGGGGACCCTCAGCAAGGAGCAGAGGCCAGAGCTGCAGAGGTGGCCGGCCCAGGGCCCAGGCCTTCCTTCTTCATTCTAGGCTACGACCCGCGTGCGGCTGTCCTGCGTGCCCCCAGGTGAGAAGCTCACGCGGGCTGTGGGGTCCAGGCTCCAGCCGGGAGGCGCTCGGCCCTCGGGATGAGCCTAGTGAGCACCTGTCTGCAAGGGAGAAGGAAGCTGACGCCGGAACAGCTTCTCCCCGGTGAACAAAGCCAGGAGCCCACTGCTTTCCGCCTGGTGTGACTTGACCTGTAGCCTCTACTAACCGGTTCTGTGGCTCTGGCTCTCTCTGACTTGCTGGGCCGATCACTTAGCTCTTGAAAATGAAACTCCACGGGCTCAAAGTAAGGCCCAGGTACGCCCAGCGGCCACCGTCCTCACCCTCCCCCCCACCCGCCCCGTGGCCACCGGACCTTGCTGGCTTGGGGGGGCACAGAGTCCCGTTTCCTCAAACCTGCACTTTCACAGCCTAACATCTGAGAATCTGTGCCTGTTGGTGTCCTCCGGCCCGGAGCGTCCCGAAACCGTATCCAGAATGTTCCAATTGGAAATGTGGCGGCGGTCATGTGAGGCAGCGGCCCACAGGATGCCAGCGGCGGGGGGGGCTGCGGCTGTGTCTGAGCACTTGCCTAGGCGGGAGCTCGGGCTGGCGCCGAGGCAGCAACGGCTCGCTCATTCACACGGTGCTGAGCCAGAGTCTGTGCCCTGTACTGTCCATACGCTTCGTAGGTGTGTTTTCTAGAAAAAAAGGGCCAAAATCAAAGTCCTGCTGTAATAAGATCTTTCTCCTGCGAGTGCAGCACTTTGCCCTCCTGGGGTCTCCACGCTGGTGTCTGAGGCCTGTTTGCGGCTTGACCGCCCTTGGAGGTGCTGTTAGCACGGCCCCANCCCGAGCAGCCCAGCCCCACCCTCTCTGCCCCGCACCTGCGAAACCACGACAGACCAAACCTCCGCCCCGAGCCCAACGCCACATCCCATCGGTAGAGGACACGCGCTCCGTTAAGCGTGGCCGGCGCTCCATGGGCGCCCTCGTCCGGGATTTCACCCTTGGGTCCCATGCGGCGCAGCTCGTCAGCAGCCCCAGGGGCTGACCGTCCCCAACGGCGGGAGAAACGGCTGACGTTTGTCGCGCGTTTACCGTGCCGCGCACTGCTAAGCGTCTCACAGACGTTATCTCACATAGACCTTCTCAGCCGCGGGCAGTCGTGTGTTTCAGGCCGAGCACAGGGGAAGGCACCGTAATGCAACTTGTCAAAATCGGCAGCTGATGAGGGACGGGAGGTCGTCGTCCCGGGTAATCCGTCCCGGGGCCCCACTCTTCGCCGTGACCCCACGCAGCCTCCGGACCCCGTCCCCCTGGGCACTGCGACGCCACCCGCCTGGCCATCGCACGGCCGCCCCCCTGGGCTCTCTCTCGGACCTTCGTTATTCAACCGCGCCGTGGTATTCCCGCACCATCAACCCGATGCCCGGTGGCAGCTGGTGCCAGGCGGTGAGGAGCAGACTCGCACAGCACACAGAGGAAGTCGCACCGAGAAACTCCCGGCTGCCCTCCTACGCAATCCGTCTCCCCTCTGGCCCCATGGCAATTTCACGTTTTCCTTCCTGCCTGCGCTCAGCTCCTGTCTAGTGTTATATGTTTCATTCCACTTTACATATACTGTGCGCACGAGGTACATTTATGTTATTTCATCCAATGTATTTCTTGAACTCCTGCAGTGTGAGTTCACTCTCAATGTGGCATCAAAAACACTCCCGCGTCAGGTCAAAACCACCTGTTTCTTGTCAAATTCCATGGGCTTTTCCTGCCGAGGACCCTGTTCTCCTGGGCCTTTCCCTGCACCCGGGGCTGCCGCTTCTCTGCAGCTTTACCCACGCTTTACTCAAACCGGGAAGCCCCCGTCGCTCCCCAGGGGGAGAGGGGACCCAGCGCCTCCCGCTCCCCCACCCCTGCGCTCAGCCCCGCGAACGCTCCCCGCATCTGCGCGGCCGTCTGTGTCCGGGACACTCTGGCCCAGCGACACCATGGAGGTCACCGTTCTGCATCAAAGCTGTTCAAGTGCTACTCGTTTCCTTGTGGAAAATGGGCTCTTTGGCTGTGACTCTATGGACGTGTAGGTGCTGATGTGTTGGAAAGACTGAGGAGGGGGAAGGGAGGGGTGTGGGGCAAGGGATGTGTGGCGGTGACCCCACCTCCCACCTCTCCTCGGGAAAGGAGCCTGTGGGCTGGGATTTGCAACCATGCGATAGCGACTCCGCCCGCAGGCCGAGCGTGGATGTTCAGAGGCCCTCATGAGTCCCCTTCCGACACAAACGTGGTGGCGGCTTCAGCTCCCTCCGACTCGGGCCTTTCTCTTCCTGGGCCGCCTCAGGCCACAGCCCCCCAGGGAGCGCGTGTGGGGTGGTAGTTTCGCGCTTTAGATTTTTAAACATGATTTGATTATAACCTCCTGAGGGCACTGCTTCCTCCTGATGGGTGACATGTTTTCGAAATAAAGCCCATTCACGTGACTCGATCAGTATAGATACACGTACATAGTGCAGCGTGTCACAGTCCTCAGTGTCTGAGAATATCGGGGGGTAAACGTTTAGCAAAGGGCCCCCATCTCGCTCGCATCTGCAGGTTTCCTCCAGGGGTGTCAGCTGGGACCCCCACTGCCGGATCCAGGAGCCGTGTGCCCCCTCAGGCTGACCCCAGAGCTCCATGTCTCTTCCATCCCACTCGGAGCACAAAGAACTCTCTGGATTAGCTTATTTATGCGCCAAGGAACCCGACAGGCAAATTTTCAAAAAGAATCGTATGTCATTAATTCTTATTGATGCTAAAACTTTCCTCTTTAGCAAAACAAAAACTGTTGGGTGAGCATGATGCTCTCTGTCAATAACAGGAAGGAAAATAAATGTTAAAACACACTAAATAATTGCCCGACGGTTCTTGTACTAATGACCGTAAACTTCTACTATGCTAATTTTTCTCTGCACTTTTAATTACCGATCAATAATACTTTGCGGTTGACATTTAAAAATGCTGAAGCACATGTAGCAACACAGACTGAGAGAAAATCTACAATGTGGGACTGAATTTGCCAAATCAATAAACTTTGCCATTTAACAAATAGTAGCATGTAAACACTCGCCAAGATTAGCAAGCGCAAAGGACTGGACCTGCGGGGTTTAATTACTGTTTAATAACGCGAGGCTGCATCTCCCAGACAGAAGCCCTCTCTGCGGGGGAAAGCAGGGCCGCCCCTGTCCTCGGCTCTGCCGTCCGGACCAACGTCCTCAGCCACAAGAGATTCCGTTTAGAAGATATGGCTTGAGGGTCTGAAGGGGAGGACATCTCCATGCACGGGCACTCTCCTTACTTAAAAGGAATTCCTTCATAAAAATCAAAGGCTCTGCCCCACATCTGTAATCAATTGAATTATAAAGGCATTAGATAAAGACATGTGATCCTAAAACCATCCTCTTGTGAGGGTATCAATATTGTGTCAATCACTCGTTTGGAATGGAGGGGATGGATGCTATGAAATATCCATCCACCTTGGAGACGAAAGAAAAGGAAGTCTTAGAACACCATGCAGAACTCAGGAAAATCAATTTTTGTAGAGCACTGTGGCGGAGCATAAGCAATCTTCATTTTTAGTATTATCAGTAATAATAATAAATCTAGACCTTAAGTATCTGGAGCCTGTGGTTGTCAAAATGCCGCTCTCCACACTGGAGGCAGAAGTGACTTGTCCTGGCCGCACTGGGCCATCTACGGGCGGTGGGCAGTCCGTGTGCTTGTTTGCCGGGTGGCAGTGGTCAGTGGGCCCAGGGGTCTTCTCCTTTGCCTTGGCAATGTTGTGTGCGACATTGGGCAAGAGGAATGTGGAAACAAAGTGAAAGATGTCCTCTGGCACCGTGGCTGCTGAGCGGTCTGCTAGCTTCTCGAGCCATCTCTTCTGCTTGCTGGGAAAAGTCTAGAAACTACCTGACACTCCTGTTTACGTAACAGCATCGCATCTCATCTCATCCACCACAAGGAGCAGCCCGAATCTGTTGAATGTGCGCCTATTCGAAGCCTTTTTGATTAATCAGAACCGGAGAAGGGCATCCTCAGCCGGCGGGCCCAGTGTTGGGGGCTCCTGCTCATCCTCGGCCTAGACTCGGAGCAACGTGGACTCGTGGGGCCCAGGGGTCCCACCAGTGCTCAGACTTTCTTATTTTCCAAGGAGTGTTTTCCTTTATAAAGACGCCAGGGGACGCCAGGCCCCCTCTGCGCTTGGTTCCTCCTGCACCCAGACTGAGCTTCAACACACCTCTGGGTCTCCCCTCAGCATGAGGCTGAGCCTGGGAGGCTGCCTTCCTCCTGTCCATCCCATGGCCTCCGAGGGCGTGGAGGGTGTCACAGAGAGGGACTCGTGAGAGGATGGAGTAGAGGCATCCAAACCTTCTCCCTCCCTGGCCCCCTCAGATACCACCCGTCTCCACTTCCCGTCCCAATTCCAGCCCAGGGTCGACCAGATGGCCCTGTCCTTCACCAGCTGCTTCTTGTCTCACACTTCCTGGTTCAGTATCCCACCCTCTTCCTCATGGGGGTGAGAAATGTCAAGACTGCTCTAGCTTTCACTCTTCACTCCAGACAGGGCGCTCTTGCACTTTCGTTCCCCCTGGCCTGCCCAGCTTCACCATCCCATCCACCCCTGTTCCCAACTTGCCCCTCCATGACTCACCCCTGGGCCAGCCCCAGTTTTCTGATTGAATCAAAGTGAGTTTCTGTCACTTTCTGCCCCACAAAGTACAGACAGCTCCCACTCTACAGATGAAGCACTTTCCCATACACCCTTGTCCCCCAACAGCACCTTCTTCCAGGGCAAGCACGCCCCCCACCCGCAGGCCACCAGGTTCAGTGGAAACCCAGCCTCGAGCCAGTGGCTCCACCCATCTTCACTGTCTGCAGGGCCTCCCAGGACTTGGGCTATTCGTTTCTACCTCTGTAGCAGCTCTGACTATGAAAATAGTGAGCACGGCTTTCTTTAAATGCAAAATGTGCTTTCACAACAGATTTATAATTGTCTGCATAAATCATTTGTCTCCCAGGGGGAAAAGGCAGAAAGAAGGAAAGGAGGGAGAAGGGGGGAAAAGACAGAAAGAAGGAAAGGAGGGAGAAAGGAAGGAAGGAAGGAAGGAAGGAAGGAAGGAAAATAAAGGGAACATAAGGGAAGGGAAGGAAAAGACGAGAAAGAAAGGAAAGGAGAAAGGAGAAAGAATGCACCTTGAGGAGCAAGACTTGCACTTTAAACACCATCTTACTCCAGGGCACCTGGATGTTTTGCTGCCTTGAAACAACATTGAAAATATGGTCCTGGGATTTCCCAGGCTCCTCTGATGGGCCTGGCCTCCTGCCATGAATGCGATGGCCTTGACCTGCTCTGGGTCACTCCGAACACCAAGACCTAGCAGAGCTCGGGTCTTACAGACCCTCCTCCGGAAACACTGTCTGACATATTTAGCCAAGTCCACGCTGCCCTCCTCGACAGCTGTCAGGTGTGGAGGGACCTCAGCCATGGACAAGGACAGGGTGGGGGCCCCCTTGTAAAGCCACGCTTGATTCCAGGGATGGTGAGTAAATTTATTCAGTGTAGAGGAGAAAGCTGTGTTCCCAATATCGAGACAACAAGGCAGAGGCTTGGCTTGAGGTCAGGGGGCGGGGTCAAGGGCTCAGAACAGAGAGGAGGTGGAGTCAAAGGGAATGGAGGGGGAGTGGCGCTTTCTACCTTGGGCACTCACTACCTGGGGTGAGCCAGCAGCATAGGGGCAGGGCCAGGCGGGGGGAAGAGCAGGCAGGCTCTCTTGGTCCTTTCTGATATTTTCCCATCACCACGACCAATTCTTGAAGCCTACGACAGGATGGTCACCACTACGGAATGCCTGTCAGTGTGCAGAAGGGCATGGAGATCAGGGTTTTCCCGCGCCACTGTGCCGCGGGAAGGGGACCACAGCAGCACCTGCAGTGAGGCACATGGAAATGGACGGTCAGTGAGCACAAACCAATCTCCCGGCTCTGTCCTGGGTTCAGCAGAGCTCGTGACCCCGTTCAGGTGGATGAACCTGGAGAAAACATCTGAGCAGGACTGTCCTCCGTCCTCAGGAGAGCACAGAGTAGGACCTGTTCCTATTCACCACTGTAAGAGAAGCGAATCTGGGGTGACAGCTGCAGGGGTGGAGGGCAATTCTGAGAGGGTAGGAGCCAAACTGACCAGACGCCTGCTCGAGCCATCCTTGAATTCCATTCCGACCCCTGGGCTTCTCTGTTGTGAGAGCCAATAAAGTCCTATTAAAGAAAGAATAAAATAAAACACAGGACTGCAAGGAGGAAGAGGGGGCCCAAAAGGGAGTGGTGGGGACTGATGACCAGAGATGCCTTCACAGCAGGTGGAAGTCAAGAAAAAAGTCGACTCCAGTCTACAGAGCCTGGGGCTTCCTAGTAAGTGTTCATCGGCACTGACGTCTCAGGGTCAGGGTTTCGGGAAAGGCTGCTGAACCTCCCCAGAACTGGGTCTCCGTTCCCGTTCATGACACCGCCCAGAGAGAATCACAAGAGCAACAGAAAGGTCAAAAATCTTTCTGGGCATTTAGCTTTATCACCTCCAGAAATAGGAGTTCATTAAGGGTTAGGTGAACACATCATTCTGGGTGAAATTTTAAAATTTTAAATGTTTACACCTACGCTTTCAAACAACCCTTGTCTGACACATTCCTCAAGACCATGCAATCCCGACTTCACCGGTGTGGCTGCTGAGTGGTCCAGCTGGAAAGCCACGGCAGGGGCCACTGGGCAGGATCACGGGGNATTAAAACAATTAGGTCATTAAACACATGATCTTAGGTGAAGGGGTAACTAATGTAAAGAATTGGACTCCAAAACTAAATATGAAGTCAGCGAAAATCAGCAAATGAAATGAAGCCCTAATCAAACGCTCCCAGCAGGGATGCTGGGAGCCGAGCCGGGCGGCCACACTCTTCCAGCAGCGTCAAGGTGAAGGGCTCACGGCTCTTTCGGACCTCAGTGTTTCTGGCGCAGCCGAGCAAGGCACTCGGGGAGACGGGGAACCTCAGGACACGCCCCCGCGTCCCTTGTCCCTTCCATCCCGTGACAGGTGGCGGGAGGGAGGCAGCTCTGCGGACCTCTTGGGCGCGGGCGCACGCGGGCCCAGCCGGCCGCCGGGGCAGGTGGCACACTGGCCTCACCTTCGGGCTTTGCACCAGGTTCTGGGGCCATCCCTGTGGGGGGCACTTCCCTGCCAGGCTTTACTTACTTTATGCGAAACCAGATCCAAAAGCATTTTAGAAATTTAAAAGATATTTCGGTGCATTTTGCACCAAGAACTTTCTGTCTGCAAATGTGAGCCAGTCCGTTAAAGTGAACCTTCCCAGCAGAAGGACCTGACGCTCAGCACACTCGGTGGCTCCCAGAAAACCCCTGTGTTCTGTCAGCCACCTTGACTAACCAGGGTAACTTCTGACCAACACCATGTAAAGGGTTCAGGAGACACTGCGGAAGAATTCTCAGGACGCCACGGCAGCCATGAGCCTCTCTCGGGCTCCCACCCAGCGGCCGCCCCCCCTGCCCTGAGCCCAGGGATGGGGAATGGGGCAGGAATGCACGTTCACATCGGTACAGTTGTGGTACGAACGGATGACAGACGGTGTCTACTGGGGTAAGGCCTTGACGCCTCATTNCCCAGGAGCCCCAAGATTTTGTTTTTTAACTAGATTGAAAAATGTTCCTTCGATGGTCTTAGATGTCTATTAGTACCTTTCAAAATAATAAGCATCTATTTGCATAGGTTCTGAAGAATTCCAAAAACTGCAACCCACAATGTATTCTAGGGGGAAATAACATTAAGACAATGGTGAAGGCGCCACAAAATCAGCTTCTTTGTCCTCAGATAAGCGTGCCCGAGCAGACAGCCTTCGCCAGTGGTGCGAGCAGTGCCTGATCCGATGATAAATGAAGCCCAATAGCAGTGCCGCCCCTGAGACTGACCTGCCGTGGCCCGCTCAGCCCCGGCCAGAGCGCCCCATGCACCCCACTCCTCAGATCAGCAGTGACAACACCCTGGGGGAAATCACCCAGCACTCCAGGTCTGGCTCTCATGTCTTCAGGAGTATTTGTGCAAAAACAAGGAGTAAATTAAACACACAGAGTGATTTCCCAGGATCTTCGAAAAGCAATCCGTGCCCACACTGGCACTCATGCGGCCACCAGTGCACCTTCAGCTGCAAGTCTGGGACGCTTTCCCTCCATCTGCCAACCTCATTCTTCTGCTGGCCCCAAATCTCTACATGTTTTAGAAAGTTAATTATTAAATACTCTCAATTGTCGCTGAGTTGTATGATAGCACGGTAGAGGCCCGAGTACATTATGCTATCTTCCCCCCCATCTACCGCACATTTAACTACCTTTGATCTTATCTAATGGTAGATACAGAACTGAAATAATCACCATTTAAATATATTAGGTTGTTTGACATAGGTACTACACACAAGGAAAATCAATAATGATTATACAATCACCAGATACAGTGTAAACGGCATACCGCGAGATCTTTACAGGGCCGGATAACATCACAGAGATCCCCAACGAGAGTCAATAGCCATTAGTTTTAAGAGTGGCCACTTGAACTTGTGTGTGTGGGTGTGTGCACTGGAGCCCTGGGTGTAGGATCTTCAAGTAGACGAGGTTCAAAGAAATAAAGAGAAGTCGGCTCGAAGGGCACAAGTCCGTGGGGTCTGAGGCCTGCTGAACTTCTGTAAACCTAAGTGTTATCTGTTTCTATTAAAGCAAAGAATAGCTGTTTACATTTTGCTCGATTTTAGGAAAATTCTACCAGCCGAGGAGGCTCTGTACAATTATAGTTAAATTCAAGTTTCTGAAGTACTCCTCAGACCGCAGAGAGCTAGTCTGTAAGCCTTGGCCTCTAGCGGGCTCCTATACAGCTGAGTTTGGTCCTAACATGCTTCTCTCAGCTAGGAGAGGAGGAGAGGATCTTGAGAACGAATCTATTCTGTATTATTTTCTTCAAGGCCATGGAATCCTGAGATTCTCACAAATGAATTTTCACCACTGAGTCACTTGGAAAAGAAAAGAGTTTTCACTCAGGGAAGTACCTGCACAAGTTCTGGAAGCCCAGAGACCTGTCTGGACTGCAAAAATGGATAAAAGTCAATATTGAAGAATTAAGAAATGGATTCAGTAAAACGTAAGCGGTTATCAACTTTCCAGATCGTTCCTAGGCAGAAGAGGAGTCACGATGATCAATCTGTCCTGAGTCCTCAGAGCCGGGCCCGAAAATGCATGTGCCAATTCCATTGACATAGCGGTCCCTCTTTGCTGTCCAGATGCCATTCCAATGGGCCGCCCTTCTCAATCCAGGTGGCAGAGAACGTGCCCTCCCTCTGCTGAGAGCGGTGTTCTGAAAAACAGGGCGGCATCGTTCCTCCATTTACATCCACCAGCACTAACCTTGGCACGCCGGAACCCTGAGCAAATACTGCACGATGGAGAAAAGGTCCAGCAAAAAATAGAACACAGCCATTCCTGTCCTCTGTGAAAATTAAAAGCTCCTGGAAGGAATATGGCGTCGCTTTATAACCCTCATCCTCTACCCTCTCCAACCTAGCTGTCAAATTTACTGTTTAAGCTTTTCTTTGTAATCACACGATTATGCACTCTGTCACCCTTCCCCACCCCCATCATTCCATCTAATGGTTTTAAAGGGAGAGGAAATTACTTGTCTTCCCAGCCAGCACTTGACACTTTTATGGGTCGTTTGTAATGAAGCTATTCTTCGGTTTTAATGGAGACCTTGATCCCGACCAGTGTGAATAATTGTCAAAAGGTGATTAATTAAATATTCACCACTCCCCTATAAAATTGATCAACATATTACATTACACCACTCCAAAAGTTATTTTATTTCTTCATTCGACTTCAAATTCTATGCATTTAAACAAGCTTTAAACCAGAGCCATATAATTTACTACACATTAATTATACATCCACACTGACTAAAGTAAGGAGTGTTTTACACCTTTTTTTAACTCTGCAAAAGGCTCCACTGTCACTTACAACACTGAGAAGTCCTGTCTGGGAAACTAAATGTCTTACGTTCACTTCAGGCGCGTATAGAGTATGGTTACCTTGCCTAACAGGTTTTAGGTTGTACAACATGCAGCTTTACGTGAAATAAGTTTCCAAGGAAAAACATATATATGTATATGACCAAATCCAATCTATGTATAAAATTTTGGCTTTTAAAATATCATCCCGAGGGGGTACCTCAGTGACTCAGATGGTTAAGTGACCAAATCTTGATTTCAGCTCAGGTCTTAATCTCAGGGTCGCGAGTTCAAGCATCATGTTGGGTTCTATATTGGATGTGAAGCCTACTTAAGAAAGAGAGAGAGAAGAAAAAAAAAAGAGAGAAGAGAAAGGAAGGGAAAGGAAGGGAAGGAAAGATTAAGGAAAGAAAAGGAAAGAAAAAAGGAAATGGAAAGGAAAGGAAGGGAAGGGAAAGAAAAGAGAAGAAAAAAAGAAAAGGAAGGGAAGGGAAAAAAAAGAAAAACAAAGCAAAGCAAAGAAAAGAAAAGGTCATCTCAGGACGAGGCACATCAGTGAACTTTGCTCATCCATCTCTTGGAGGGTTAACTATTGAGGTGGGAATGAGGCACAGAGAAGAGAAATCATGGACCAGGAACTTGGCCAAAATAAAAATAAAACCCAGATTTCCTTCCTTTCCACGACGCCCGGCCTCCATTCCCTCTGGGTTTTGACAGTCTGCGTAAACACGTGCAGAATCCCCCTAGAATGTCAGTCCTTCCTGTTCACACCCCCAGACCCCGCGTCCAAGCTGTCTTCATCTCTGAGTGTGGGGCAAGCAGAAAGTCCTCATTTTGAGCGTCAACTCCACCTCAAAGACACCCACGAGGCTCAGCAATTCTCCCACGTTTTATTATTAACAAGGAATAGGTGTGATGTGGTGAATTATGTTTAAAGATCTGTGAAAATAAATAAAGGGGAAATTACAAAAAATAAAGCAAAACAGTTCAATTTTCTACAGGCAGTGTCTCTGCACTTGACCGGGGAGTGGTCGGTGAGAAATGGCGTGTCACAAGTACTCTCCAGACAGAGGCTAAACGGTGCCAGCACATTAAATGAGCCTAGGAAAGTCAACACTTCACAGAAATATGTGGGCTTCTGCCCCTCACACCCGGAGATGCCGAGCCATCTTGAACCTTAGCAGCTGAGGCTGGGTGGGCGCCCTGGGTTCCTGCTGCGGCCCACCCAGCATGCAGCGGGGCCTCCGAGCAAGGTGTGCACCCTGTCCATGAGTGTTCCAGAAGGCCCAGGAGACGGCTCAGAATGCAGATTACTTATTTCACTAATGTAGTCACTCAACGCCCCCCCTTCTCTTTTTCCAGGCTGTTAAAATGTCAGAGTGAGCATAGCAGATAAAAAATAAAAATGATGAGCAAAAAAAATAATATTTCAACTTGAACAAACTTGCTATTTGTACACTTGATCACATGGGTCTGCGGGTGTTGAGATGATTCCGGCAGCAGCTACAGGAATGAGTCCCACAAAGGGACTGAGTTTAATCATCCAATCCCAGACTGTATTGATTTTGGGACTACTCGCAATGACTATATAAATAAGCCATTTCTTTGCAACTGTATCTACAGCCGGTCATGAACCCAAAACCTTCACAACCTGGTCCAAAGTGAATTATGCCCCGCAGAAATAAATTAATAAAACTAACACAGCCGGGCTCCTCCACCAACTTATTTTCACGTTTCAAGAGCTTAAAAATATAAAATCAATAATCATTTAGTCATATGGGTAAATGAAGCGACATAACATCAAAGTATACCCTTTAGCTATTCAAGTCATCCTAGGTAATTTATCTCATCAAAAGGCAGTGGTAATAATCCTTTCCACTCCCAGACAAGCTGCCACACAGCTGCTGTATTATCCGAGAGTAAACACGTTGGGAGAAAATATTAAAAATCAATATCTGTTTCCTTCTATCAGACCAGATGGCATCCATCATAAATCCGTCCCTGTAAAGAGTCCTTGGAGCTGGGTGCCCAGAGTGAGAAAGACAACTGAATTAACAACGTAAGATGAGGTTGTGCTCAATGGGTAATGACAGCTGGATTTTGTTAAAATTTTGGTATTTTACAATTGTAAAAAATTTGCTGAAATTTTAATTGTGAGGAAAAAAATCTATCATAGCCATAGGGCGCAGAAAGGAAGCAATTACCCAGACTGTGAAATATAAATGTGAACGGCGCCTTTCGATGGACCCTGCAAGTGATCCCGGTTATTTGATTGATTTATTGGATCATTCATTCATTCATTCATTCGTGTAGCCTGCTGATTTCTAGCCGCGAAATTCAGGCATGAGCCCTTCCACGTGGGGCAACCATCACACTGTCACACGCTGGTCAGACAGCAGCTGCTCACCCAAGACACCTACAAACAAGTGTCGTCCCGCTCGTTTCTGACCACAACTGTCCCCGGAGAAATAGCTGTGTCGCCGAGTCCCTGAGCGGTCTGTTCCCTACGGGAGGGGAGAGCTGTCTGATCCCAGGTGCCCTGGCAGCGTGGTTGTGCCGGTGACAAATTCATGCACTAGACACACGAGACATCCGTACACTTGAGCGGGAGCCAGAAGCTGCGTTCACGCTGTGCCAGAGGATAAGGCCACTGAGCCTTGACATGGAGCGTGTGGGAGAAAATGCTGGAGAAACCTTTCCGAGAGTGGACGGCTCCCCATTTGCAAGGTCGTCTTGCTTTCAGTCTAGGCTGAATTTGACTATTTCTGGGAAGCGGGATGTTGTTGCTACTCTTAGCATCACGTCTCTCTGTGGTATCAGAACACACACACACACACACACACACACGATAATTAAGCATTTGAAAACCACAAAATTCCTCCAAAACGATTACTTTTCAGGAAAGACCAACTCAAGTCTTTGGACTCTGTTTCCAGACATCTTCATCTTGAGACACCATTTAGATCTCATATTGTCCCTGACGGTCGGAACCGTGCTCCCCCCGCATTCGTATGTTGAAGCCCTACCCTCTGGCCCTTCAGAACGTGGCTATGTGGATTTGGGGCCCTTATAAAGAAGTAACTAAGGTGAATGAGGTCGAAAGGTTGACCCTAATCCAGTGGACGCTTGTCCCACTAAGAGGAGGAGCCGCTGGAGGACCACCTGCAAACCCAGGGGACAGCTCACACCAGGGGGCATCCCTGCTGACGCCTTGATTTTCAAGTCCCAGCCTCCAAAGCTGTGGGGAAAAAATAAAAGTTTTGTTGTTTAAGCCCCCCAGCCTGGGATGTTTTGTTACAGCAACCCACACAGACTGATACACATCCCTAAGTTCCCTGTACTTGAAGCTCAATATAACAGCTGCCTCAGAATTTCCTGCTTCCAGTAGCTTTTTACACAAGTTGTTTCATAATGAGGTTCCTTATACACTCGGATGAGCAAGCCCGTGAAGAGGTCCCCAAATAAATCTCTTCTGAAGTAAATCCCACTTGTGTCAGTTTAGGGGCAATCCCTGCCTTTCATTCCATAAGGAAATGTCCTCGTCCTCAGTCCCAATCACGGAAATGTCCCCACGACCCAGTTATCTCACGTTCAAATATTCGTCCCCAGATCAAACCTCTTACCTGGATATTGTCTGATGAGTGTGCACAGCCTCCTAGCTCACATCCAGACACCAGGCCTTTATGGGTAAGAGCTAAGAGGACGGCAGATTGTGAGAGAATGCCCCTCATCGCTGATTTATTGGGGATTTCTACTTAATCAAAAGCCTTAAATCATTTTCACATATATTCTTAGGCAGAAATTCACGATTCATAGCCTATCTGATGTTTTTGGGGTTTTTTAAAACATTTTTTAATGTTTTATTTATTTCTGAGAGAGAGAGAGACAGCATGAGCAGGGGAGGGTCAGAGAGAGAGAGGGAGACACAGAATCTGAAACAGGCTCCAGGCTCTGAGCTGTCAGCACAGAGTCTGATGCGGGGCTCGAACACACGAACCGTGAGATCATGACCTGAGCCAAAGTCGGACGCTCAACCGACTGAGCCACCCAGGGGCCCCAACCTATCTGACATTTTGAAGTTGCTTTTGGTTTAGGCTAAATGTGTGCCCTTAGATTTTTTTTCCTAGCACAGGTAAGTTTAGGGTCTACTCATCTCTCTGCCTAAGGAAAGCTCTATGGGGATCTTGACTCCCAGGTGGAGACCTTACTACTGACCCCAGAGGGAACATCGTGTCCCAGATTGCAGTGTGGCAGACAGAACAGACAGAACTTCCAGCGCCATGCTGCCTGGTTGTCCCAGAGTAGAGGTCTCCACAGATGCCTGCCCGTCCCAAGGAGCACGCCCCAGAGAACAGAGACTTCCTTTACCCACCTGCCAGCTGCTTCCATCCTTCCTTGGGCCATGCAGCTACACAGGCTAAGAGGAGCCAGCCAAGCAAAGGAAATACCACTGCCTTGTGTGACATCAGCAAAGAACAGAGGGATGCTTTATTATTCCAAGAACAACCCAAACTTGAGCCAAATTACAGATCATACCCAAAGTCTCAAACAGTGTTGTCATGTTAGAAAAGTTTACCGTGAGGATAATGTTTCAGTTCATTTGGTGTCTTTCATGCTCTCTCAGAGAATTGCTTTCAAATTGGGCACTCATTTGTACTAAGTACTGGGAGTTGAATCATATTTGTAAAATTATTCCATTCCTTGAATATAACTTTTCTTTCCTAGAAATGACTAACTTGTTATCTGCTTGGTTCAGAACCCAGAGTATAAACATTTGGACTGTGAAGGATTTGAATATCAAGCCTCAGAAATACCACATTTACTTTCACAGAACACTATATATCAAATCAGCAAATGGATTACAAATGAGACTCACTCACAGAAAGCCACCTGGAAGCCCAGTAAATGCGATCCCAGACCCTGACACACAGTTTTCTCACCAAGATGGCTGTGAAGGTGGACCATACATCAAGACCACTGCCAGGCGTTATCGGGGGGTTGGGGCCATCAATCACGTGAGCCTTCCACGGGACCCTCCCAAACCGGGGGTGGGTGCTCCATATCTGTCTTTTAGGAAGCATTTAATCATTGACACACTTCTCAATGGGTATTAAAAAAGTGAACTCTTTAAATCTCTATAGTTGCTAAGAGACTGATATTTAATGTTTGAAAATTTTCATCTATATCAGATATATTATTTTCTTCCATGGCAGACAGGATCTTGAGATCTGCCAAGAGGGGTAAAAAATGACTTTTATAAAGAGAAATCATACAACTTTTTAAAAAAATATTAGTCTTTCTGTTTTTAGAAATGATTGTCCACAGTTCTAATTTATTAATGAATTTTCAACATGGCATAGAAAGCATACTTGCTCTGGCTAATGGCAATTACTAACTTGTACTTAGTAACTCAATATTTGGCAAGGAAAATACATGTGCACTAGGCAACATTTTCCCATCTACGCTTTTCCTTTCCTTCTCTTTTCCTTCCCTGTTTAGGTTAGACTAAGCGATGTCAGATTTGAAAAGCTGAATGGAATAGACAAATTAAAAGAATAACATCCACTTCTAAAACTAAGGCCAGAAGGAGTAATATAAATAAACCAATATACTCTTTTTTAAAAAAATCAGTGTTCAAGTACAGATTTCCCACTCGATCCTCTTCATCAGCAGCACCATCACCCGGCTCAGGTGGCGTACCTGGTGGAGTTGAAGAAGACATGTCTTACACTCCATCATTTCCACTTAATTTTAAACAATAGGTTTAAAATGCACATAGGTTCTCATAGAAGAAAGCTAATTGTGGCATTATTTGTGGTAGCATTATACCTTCCCACCTTTAGGCAATCTACTATGTATTTTATACTAAATATGTACATATGATTATATAAAAGCACACACAGGTTTTTTGTTTGGTTGGTTTGGGTCATTGATTTATATTGTACTCAATTTTATGTGTGATGCCTTCTTGTGCTAGACCTTATAAAAATTCAGCCAAGAGCCAAATGGAACTTCTAGAGGTAAAAAGTCAATATCTAAAAAGAAAAATCACTGATGGACTTAGCAGATTAAGCGCCCCAGAAAAGTATAATTTGGAGGCAGAAGGAGCAGAAGTCCAAGTTTAGAAGGAAAAAAAGAAAGACTGTGCTAAAGTAAAAGGTATGAAATCATCACATTAATTACTTACTATAAACCATGCAAGTATACAATCAAACGGACATGTTTGAGATAGAAGAACAGCATTTGGCAATAATTTTAAAATGAAATATATATATATGTGCTTTTTACTCAAAAAATCCCAGACACCTGTACCTGACCTGATCACACATAAATAAAGTTGAATAAGAATATATGTACGAGGATGTTTTTGTATGCCCATTGCAAATAGCAAATACCCAGAAAGAATATAGATTGTTTTATTGAGGAAATGGGTGAATAAATTATGATTATCTATTTTTGTTCTATGGAATATAACTCCACTATCCAAAAAAAGAGAGAGAAAGGGGCACCTGGGTGGCTCAGTTGGTTGAGTGTCCAGCTCTTGATTTCAGCCCAAGTCATGATCTCATGACTCATGAGTTTGAGCTCCACATTGGGCTCTGAGCTAACAGTGCGGAGGCTGCTTGGGATTCTCTCTCTCTTCTTCTCTCTCTGCTCCTCCCGTGCTCTCTCTCTCTCTCTCTCTCTCTCTGAATAAATAAATAGACATTTTAAAAAGAGAGAAAGAGAGAGATAGCAAGCGCTAATGAGCACAAAAGGAAAAATTAGGGGCACCTGGGTGACTCAATCGGTTGAGCGCCTGAATTCAGCTCAGGTCATGATCTCGCAGTTCATGGGTTCAAGTCCCATGTCAGGATCTGTGCTGACACTTCAGAACCTAGAGCCTGCTTCGGACTCTGTGTCTCCCTCTCTCTGCCCCTCCCCCTCTGCTCATGCTCTGTCTCTTTCTGTCTCTCAAAACATAAATAAATGTTAAAAAAATCTTTCTGCTGAAGTTAAATAATGCTAGATAGGAAGTTGGATCTACAGAAAGGAGTAAAGAGCTCCAGAAATGGTAAATATGTAGATAAATATTAAGGTAATTTTTCTCTATTTTGAATTATGTATTTATTTTAATTTTTTAATGTTTATTTTATTTTAAAACATGTTTATGTTTATGTATTCATTTTGAGTGAGAGAGTAGACACTCATGCATAAGCAGGGGAGGGGCACAGAAAAGGAAAGACAGAATCCCAAGCAGGCTCTGCACCCTCAGAGCAGAGCCCGATGCAGGGCTCAGACTCACCAACTGTGCGATCATGACTTGAGCCAAGAACAAGAATCAGACTCTTAACTGATGGAGCCAATCAAGCACCCCTGTTTATTTTATTTTTGAGAGAGACAGAGCATGAGCAGGGGAGGGGCAGAGAGAGAGAGAGACACAGAATCTGAAGCAGGCTCCAGGCTCTGAGCTATCAGCACAGAGCCCGGCACGGGGTTCAAACTCAGGAACCATGAGATCATGACCTGAACCAAAGTCAGATGCTTAACGGATTGAGCCACCCAGGCACCCCTCAATTTTTAATTTTTTAAAGAAAAATTGATCATTTAAAGCTAAAATGTAATAATATATTACGAGGTTTATATCATATGTATAAATAAAATGTATGACATTGAAAACTGCCTCATAAGGATCTTACATTATATACATATGTATATAATATTTAAAGTAGATTTATTGAATTAAAGTTGCATAATGTAAACTTCAGAGACCACTAAAACACATAATTAAAAACAGGTATAACTAATAAGCCAATAATGGAAATTAAGTGGAATAAAGAGAAAAATGAATCTAAAAAAGATAGGAAACGATAAAGGTAAGGGACAGAATGGATAAGTAGCAATATAGTAGACCAAACCATAACAAGGGATATTAAATATTAAAAAAAAAAACAAAAACTAAGATGTCAGCTAAAGGGCAGAAATTGTTGGACATGATAAAATGCAAGACCTGACAATATACTGTCTATAAGAAATAAGCTTAAACATTAAAAAAAAAAAGAGCTTTGTTAAAATGAAAGGATGAAAAAAGGCACACAGTAAAAACACTAATCATAAGAAAGTAGAAGTGACTATTTTAGGATCAGACAATATAACTTTGGGACTAGGAATATTAGTATGTTTATAAGGATATTTCATAGTGATAAAGCAGTTAATAAAGAAAATGAAGCAATCCTAAAGTTGTATGCACCTAATACTAATGTGTTGAAATAATGAGGCAAAAATAAACTGATACAGTGAAGGAGAAGTAGACAAGAACGCTTGGTGATATTAACTTTCCTCTCTCAGCAATTGATTGAACAAGTAGAAAGAAAATCAATAAGGACATAGAAGACCTCAATAACACCATCAACCAACTGTAATCAATTGATCTATGAAGAATACTCTGCCTTACAACAGCAGAATGCATTTCTCAAGTGAATCTGGAATCTTCTCCAATATAGACCAAATAATTGACCATGAAATAAGTTTCAATAAATTTAAGAGGTATAAAATTATACAGAGTATATTCTCTGATATAGTGGTATTAAATTAGGAATAAATAATAAGAATACATTTATAATATTCTCACCTATTTTGAAATTAAGCAAAATATATTTAAATAACCCAATGGGTCAAAGAAGAGAGCAATAAGAAAGGGCAATTAGATAATAGTTTAAACAAAAATGAAAACACAGCATATGAAATTTGTCAGCTACAGCAAAAGCAGTGCTTTTTTTTTAATGTTTTATTTATTTCTAGGAGAGAGAGAGAGAGACAGCATGAGCAGAGGAGGGTCAGAGAGAGAGGGTGTCACAGACTCTGAAACAGGCTCCAGGCTCTGAGCTGGCAGTCAGCATAGAGCCAGATGCAGGGCTCAAACCCACGAACCACGAGATCATGACCTAAGCGAAAGTCGGTCGCTTAACCAACTAAGCCACCCAGGCGCCCCTCAAAAGCAGGATATAAGGTAACTTGTAGCTTAATGCTAAATATGCTTGTGTTAGAAAAGAAGTTGAAAATCAGTGGTCTAGGCCTCCCCCTTAGAAACTAAAAAGAAAAAAGAATATCAAATAAATAAGAGAAGGAGGGAAATAATAAAGATCAGAGCTGAAATCAATGATTAAAAAAAGACTTACAATAGGGAAAAATCAATGAAACCAAAAGCTCATTCTTTGAAAAAAATCAATAAAATTCATGAATCTTTAGTCAATTTAACAAGAAAAAATGAGAACATATAAATTATTAATATCCAGAATCAAAGAAGGCACATCACTACAGATCCCACAGATATTAAAGAGATAATAAGGAAACATTATAAAGTGTTTTATGACAATGCATTCCATCACTTAGATAAAATGAGACAATTTCTTGAAAGATACCAAACATAAGGAAGAACAGAAAATATGATTAGTTTTGTGTTTATCTAAATATTAAATTTATCATGATAAAGTTCGCTACAAAGAAAATTCAGTGATCAATTCTATTTTTCTGAGTCTATTTATTTGTGAGAGAGAGAGAGCACCAGACACTGGGGGAGGGGCAAAGAGAGAGAGAGAGAGAGAGAGAATCCCAAGCAGGCTCCATACTGTCAGCACAGAGCCTGATGGGGAGCTTGAACCCACGGACCATGAGATCAAGACCTGATCTGAAGTCAGACACTTAGCTGACTGAGCCACCCATCACTCTGAAAATTCAATGATCAATTCTATTAACATTTTCAGAAATAACAATAATAATAACAACAATAAAAATGTTTCAGAAAATAAAGGAGGAAGGACATGCCTCCAAATCTCATTTTGTGAAGCAAATCTACTTTGTTACTAATACACCAAAAACATAAGAAAAGAGAACTATCAAAATCCATTATGAAAAAAAGGACACAAAATCTTTTGCAACATACAAGCAAATTAAAACTGGCAATATAAAGAAAATATATTATGACCAAATAAAGTTCATCTCCAAAATTTAAGATTAATTTAACATTAAAAAATCAATCAACGTAATTCATCATATTAACGACAAGAAGAAAAAGAAGGCAGAGGAAGGAAGGGAGGAGAAGAAGGAAAAGAAGAGGAAGAAGAAATTACTTCAATAGATGGGGGAAAAAAAAACATTGGACAAAATTCAACGCCTATTCATGATTAAAAGCTCTGGAAACTGAAAATAATAAATTGAAGATCACAGAGTCAAATAGCAAGTATCCCAGGCTCATTGATTAGAAGAACCAATATTGTTACTATATCCGTGTTACTCAAAGCCAGCCACAGATTTAATGCAATCCCTGTCAAAATACCAACATTTTTCACAGAAATAGAATAAATAATCCTAAAATCTGTATGAAACCAGAAAAGACCCCAAATAGCCAAAGCAATCTTGAGAAAGGAGAACAAAACTAGAGGTATCACAATTGAGGTTTTGAGGTATACAAGACTGTAGTGCAATGGTATGGCCCTGGCACAAAGGCTGACCCATAAATCCATGGAACCGAATGGGGAACCTAGTAATAAACCCACGCTTATCTGGTCAATTAACCTACGACAAAGGAGGCAAGAATATACAGTGGGGAAAACTGGACAGCGACATGCAAAAAAATGAAACTAGACCATTTTCACACACCACACACAAAAATAAATTCAAAATGGATGAAAGGCCTGAATGTGAGACCCAAAACCATAAAACTCCTGAAAGAAAACAGGCAGTAATTTCTCGGACATCAGCCATAGGAGTATTTTTCCAGATATGTCTCCCGAGGCAAGGGAAACAAAAGGAAATATTAAACTCTTAGAGCTGCACCAAAATAAAAAGCTTTTAAACAGTGAAGGCAGCATCAACAAAATAAAAAGGAAACCTACTCAATGGGAGAAGATATTTACAAATTATCTACTCACTAAGAAGTAATGGCCAAAATACATAAAGAACTTATGCAACTGAACACTAAAAACCAAATAATCCCATTAAAAAAGGGCAGAGGACCCGAATAGACATTTCTTCCAAAGAAGACACACAGATGGCCAACAGATGCATGAAAAGATGCGCAACATGACTCATCATCAGGGAAATGCAAATTAAAACTGCAATGAAATATCACCTCACACCTGTCAGAAAGGCTAAAATCAAAAACACAGGAAATAACAAATGTTGGCGAGGATATGAAGAAAACAGACCCTTATGCTTTGTTTGAGGGAATGCAAACTGGTTCAGCCACTGTGAGAACGCTATGGAGGTTCCTCCAAAAATTAAAAATAGGAATACATATGATACAGTAATTCCCCTGCCAAGTATTTACCCAAAGAATATAAAAACACTAATTGAAAGGGATACATGCACACCTAGATTTATTGTAGCACTATCAGCTGCAGTCAAACTATGGAAAGACTGCAAGTGTCCATCAATCAATGAACGGATAAAGAAGATGTGGCGTGTATATACACAATGGAATATTACTCAGCCATAAGAAAGAATGAAAGCTTGCCATTTGCAATGGCACGGACGGAGCTAGAAAGTACAATGCCAAGTGAAATAAGTCAGTCAGAAGAAAATAAATACAATATGCTTTCACTCATATTATGGAATTTAAGAAACAAAACAAATGGGGGCGCCTGGGTGGCTCAGTCGGTTGAGCATCTGACTTCGGCTCAGGACTCAGGTCATAACTGCACAGTTCGTGGGTTCAAGCCCGGCATCAGGCTCTGTGCTGATGGCTTGGAGCCTGTGTCTCCCTCTCTGTCTACCCCTCCCCTGCTCATAATCTGTCTCTCTCTCTCTTTTTCTTTCTCTCTCTCTCTCTGCTCCTCCCTTGCACTATGTGTGTGTCTATCTCTCTGTCAACAATAAATAAACACTAAAAAAATTAAAAGAAACAAAAAGATGAAGAAAAAAGAAATGAGCAAACAACAGCACAAGACTCTTAGATGCAGAAAACAAACTGGTGGTTACCAGAAGGGAGGTGAGGGTCGGTAAGTGAAATAGATAAAGAGGATTGAGAGCACACTATCTTGATTGAGCACTGGGGGGTGAGGGTCGGGGGAACAAAAACAAAAACACCCAGCAAACTAAGGGACAAACAGAGAACACCCTTAAATCAATAAAGATCATCTGAAGTTACCTACAGTTAACATCCTCTTTTGGCAAAAGACAGAATGTTTTCCTCCAGGATCAGGAACGAGGCCAGGGTGTCCTGTCCCACCACATATCGTCAAAGCTGTAGCAGAGACTCTATCTAGTGAGATAAGGCGAGATAAAGAAGCTAGCATCATACAGATTCCCAAAGAAGAAGTAAAGTTGTCTTTATTTGTGGAAAACGTATTTTGTGAATGACATAATTTTTATGTGGTAAATCCGAAATCCAAAAGAGTCATCAAAAGTGTCTAGAATTAAGAATGGATTTGACAACGTCATACAAGGAAAGGTCAATATGCAATAATTAATTATATTTATGCTTAACAACAAGCAATTGGAAAATGAACCTTTATATCCACTATCAATAACATCAAAAATATTACATAAGAACAAAACTATCTAAATACGTGCAGTGCTCATATCCTGAAAACTACAGAATATTGCTGAGGAAAATGAAAGAAACCTATGTAAAAGCAAGATACATCATGTAGCTGGATCAGAACACCCAATCTGTTATAGTATCAATTGTCCTTTAATTGGTCAGTGAATTCACTGCAATACAAATGGAAAGAAATCTCAACAGGCTTCTTGGTGGAAAATGATAGGCTGACTTGAAAACTTACACAAACATACAAAGGACCTGGAAGAACCAATTGTCGTAAACTGGGGCAGAGATGGAAGACTGCCGCTGTCTGGTTTCAAAGCTTGTGATTTTGCTACAGTGATGAAGCCCATGTGGTGTTGACCTTGAAAGGGACATGCAGACCAATGGCACAGAATCAATTACCTAGAGGCAGATCATACTGATGCGGTCAACAGCGTTTCTACAAAGAGGGTCAGGCAAGTTCATGGGGGAAAGGACAGTCTTTCTACTAAATGATTCTAGGACAAGTGGACGTCAAACACAAATTTTAACTTGAAATGAATCACAGGCCTCCGTATAAACCTATAAAAGTTCTTGAAGAAATACTAAGAAGTCTTTGTGACATGGATACAGATGAAGATTACTTAGGATGCAAAATGCATAAACCTCATAAAAGAGAAACTGACAAATGGAACTTCGACAAATTAAAGACTTTGTGCTCAAGAGGATATCACAGAAATGAAAAGGCCTGCCATGGACCGGAGAAAATACTCACAATATGTAGGTCAGACCAAAGGCTAATGTCCAAAATATAAGTCAATAATAACACTACAAAAAGCCACATTTTTAAAAATGTGGACAAATGTTTCAACATTCCATTCGTAAGCAAAAAATATGTGAATGATCAACAAACACACGGGAACATGTTTCTTTAAGTCATCAAAGCAATGCAAATTAAAATCCCAAGTTATCAGCACAAACCCACCAGAATAATGAACGTTTTAAATCCTGAAAATATCAGGTGCTGGTATGGCAGCTGAGCTATGGCAACTCCATAGTCGCTGGTGGAAATAGAAAATGACACACCCCTCAGGAGAGCTGTCTGGAAGATTCTTATAAAGTTGAGCATACACTTACTTTGTAACCCAGCACACAAACTCGTGGGTGTTTACACAAGAGAAAGCAAAAGAATATTCCACACAAAGACCAGCTCGTGTGTGTTCACAGCAGTTTTATTCTCAACAGCCACTAAATGAGTACATTTAAAATTATGTCCTAATCATATGTTTACACATACAATTAGAGAGAAGCTGAGAAGGAACTAAGAAAGCATGATCAGTCAAAGAAATGAAAGGTTATACAGGAAGAATGAAATGGGAAAATATAGTATCTATGAAAACAGAAACAGAGAAAAGTGTACTGAAAGGAAAAGCTAAGTAGACAAATCAGTACTCGTGATAAATGTAAGGAGTTCCTTTCATGTCGTTAATGACAGAATCTTACAAACTAGGTAAACAAATCTTACTACCAGTCACTTGAAGAGACACATCAAACGTGAAGAGGGAAAGATGGGAAGGATAGAGATGTGATCATCAAATTCTAACAAAGAGCAGCAAATGGAGCCAGGTGGATGTGAAATAAATTTGAATTCACAGTGAAAACACAGCGGAGAAAGTTAGATCTTCGTATGATAAAAGGAATTAAGCACTAAAGATATGTCGATCAGAAACTTTTGGCACCCCAAAACAGAACTTAAAAACACACAAAGCAAATAGAGACAAGCAGAAAATATCTCAACCATGAGACATGAACTGATATCTCAGAAACTAACAAATTAAATAGGAAAAAAAGTGGAAAAGTTGGAGACTATCTTTAATAAGCTTGGTCTAATTTGCCTTTTGTTTTGTTTTTGTTTTTGTTTGTGTTTTGAGAGAGAGAGTCAGAGTGTGAGCAGGGGAGGGGAATAGAAAGAGAGAGACACAGAATTCAAAGCAGGCTCCAGGCTCTGAGCTGTCAGCACAGAGCCTGATGTGGGGCTTGAACTCATGGACTATGAGATCATGACCTGAGCTAAAGTCAGATGCTCAACTGACTGAGGCACCCAGGCACCCCTAATTTGCCTTTTGATATTGAAATTGAACAATTAGAGAAAACACACATTATTTTAAAATAGTCATGAAACTATCACAAAAATTGAGCATTTATTACTGCAGATAGAAATCTCAACATATTTTAATTCAATCGATTGATTGAATTGAATTAATGCAATCCTTGCATACACTATCTCTTAATAAATATAAAAAGCAGTTGTTTGAAAAGAAATAATGCAAACCGTATGTAAATACACATAGGAAAATTTAACGTGCAGGCACAAATAATCAGAATTCAAGGTGGAAGGTAATTAAAACTTTATAGAAATACATTTTAAAACCAAGACATAATGAAATGATCCTGGAAATATAAATTGCCAATACTGTCTCAAAAATACGAAAATCTAAAGCACTGGAATACCATGTGATCAATAAAAGCATGGACTTTGGTGATAAGGAAACTTCAAGACATTGTCAGCACGGGAAGAAAGTGTCAGACTGCTACGGTGTGTTCTGTAAAACTTACTATATCGTCTGTTGTGAACACAGTTATTCTGTCCCAGTTCTGTGGCTCAGAAAGTTGAGTGACTCAAAGTGTCTCGTGAGGTGGGGTACAGAACTGTCTTCCCAGTCCACGAACTGACTGTTGGCAGGCTTTGGCATGTGTACACATATGGCTTACGTGTGCCTAGGTGCACATATGTGTATGTACACACACATGACTTACGGGATCCTAGGTGCGTATGCACATACATGCACATATACCTTGCACGTCTGTAGATGCGTGCACACATACAGAAGTGCTTAGAGAAGGTGCTAGGGATACACCCTGAGCCTGGAGAGAGGATGACCTTGGGGTTGTGGTCTGTGGTGGGTTGAATGGTGACCCCCAGAAAGATTTGCCCGTGTCCTAATCCCAGACCCTGCGAATAGGGTTTTATTTGGAAAAACACTGCCTGCAGATGTAAATAAATTATTATTTCCAGGATTTTATTAGTAGTGTCACACCTGCTTTACCATACATAGAATGGAGCCAGTCGGCTCTCCTCGCATTTCCTTCCATATGTGTCTGCGCCCTTCGGTTTAGCGTCCATTCAGCATCCACCGTGGCGTTTCTGACCGAGGACCTCTTCTCCTCTGCCTCTTTTTTTATTTTTTAATTTTTTTAAAATTCTAGTTTATTTTACTTTTTCTTCTTTTATTTTGGGAGAAAGAGAGACAGAACGGGTGGGGGACGGTCAGAGGGAAAGAGAAGAGGCAGCAGGCTTCGTGCTCTCAGGGCAGAGCCTGACGCGGGGCTTGATCTCAGGACCTGAGCCCAAATCAAGGGTTTGACGCTTCACTGACAGACCCACCCAGGCGCCCCTCTCTTTTTTACTTATAAAGTGCTACCTGTTTGTGGTGAAAAGCAATATGAAAATTGATAAGGGCATGTGCCCACCCTGGACCCTTCACTCTATCCCTCAGAAGCTAAACTTCCATCCACAGAGTGTGAGTCTTGACAAATAGCTGGGTGTGTAGGGCACCGGTGTGGGTGTGGTTTCAGACGGACGGATAGTCCCCTGCCGAGTGTAAGCACCCACCTCGCTTCCTGACAGGTGTTTAAGCCAGTTCCAATTTGACACTATGACAAACATGCCTGCATAAATGCTCTCATACATGCTTGGGGATGTTTCCATAGTTGAAATTTCGAGAAACAGAATTCCTCTCCAGAGACTATGAAGATTCTACATTTTGACAAACACTTAAAAATGGCTTCCAAAAAACTTGTTTCATATCTATACCCCAAAATACATGATTTCCCTGCCCCACATTTCTGTTCTCCCATTTGCTCATTAAATAGCTTGAGCTCTTTTGTTGTTGTTGCTCACTTTGATTTCCAGTAGGTGGTTCGGGGCCCCTTTAGTTGTTAATTTGTATCATTGTTGCCTGGGTATTTGTTTTTTGGGGAATTATGCACAAATTTTGCAGCCGAAAACCTGCATCTCTTTATAGATTTTCTATGTACTTTGTAAGCATGTGTATTTTCCTTTGTGGAAAATACGTGAATATACATACATATTTACGAGTTCCTGACACCACTTCTGATTTGGTCACGTGACAGGTATGAAGTAAGGGCGGGGACGAGAATTCCCCTTAGAGAGGACACCGTCTTTGTCGTGCAAACCCTTGCTAAGAAGCAGAGCCCCCTCAGGAAAACTGTGTGAGCTCTTCCGGAGCAGAGCAGGTCTGGGGGCTCCCCCACCCCAGCCCCAGGGGGACAGGCAGAGCAGGNNNTGCGTCTCCTCTGCCTCCAGTAAAGGCAGGGCGAGTCCAAGGGGGACGAAGGGGCTCTGCTGGGCCGGCAGAGGTGCGGCCGAGCGAGCCGGCAGGGCAGAGGTCCTGGGAGGCAGGTGTGGAGAGCTGCGCGCACCTGGTGCCCCCGGAGCAGTGCGCCCACAGGCTGCAGGGCTGGAGCTGCGAACCAAACAGGTCCGACCAGTTGCTCTCAGGTGNGGGAAGGGGACAGACGGAGGCCCGTGGCAAATCCTAGCTTGGGCAGCGGTGGGGCGGCACAGGGACCCTGGAAACGGGGGGCAGAAAAGGACGGGGTCACCAGAGACCAGGGGTCGGCGAGGCCAGGGAGCGGCCCAGCCCCCACCAGCCCTGTGCGCCGAGCGGTCCGCGCCCTCCTCCCTGTGAACAATCTTGTCCCCGTGGGGTCCGCCCGCACCGACCCGCCTGGGCCGGCAGCTCTCGCCCCCACTTTTGGAAAGCGGTCAACGAACGTTCTCCCGAGGTGGTGGCTGGAATCTGAATTCCTGCTGAAGGCTGGATTTCCTGCACAAGTACCCGGGCGAGCGCCGCTGCAGCCCCCGCCAGCCCCCACAAGGACAGCGTCCTCCCCAAACTTGGGACCGTGACCTTATGGGGAAATAGGGTCTTTGCAGACCTGACCGAGGTAAGGATCTGCCTGGATAAGGGAGCCTCAGTGGAAGCGCGGGGGTCCTTCCCAGAAGGAGAGACCCAGGAAAGGTAGAGGCGGGGCCCTGTGGCCGCGGGGCAGGACACCGGGGGCGCCCAGGGCCCACACCTGCCGGCAGCTTGATTTCGAACTTCTGGCCTCGAGTTCTGACACCGAAAATTCCTGTTGCCTGCAGCCACCCTGTCTGTGGCCCTTCCTCACACTCGCCTCAGGACCCCGGCGCCTCGCGGCCCGGCCGGGCGCTGCTCCTCTAAGCCTCTGGAAGTCCGCAGCCACATTCCCCAGATGAACCCTCTGACCTGCCCCGGCCTTCCGGAAACCCCCCCCCCTCCTCTGGTCTCTGCTCAGCCATCACCTCGTGACCTTGTCTCCTGGGCGCTGATAAAAGAGCCCTCTGATCGCCTGCCTTCTTCCCACACTTCCAGCCCCTCTCGCTCCTGAGAAAAGACGATGCGTCCGGCACAGACGGTCAGGCCGCAGCATCTCAGACGTGTGCCTCCATCACCCAGGACGCCTCCCGGGGCGCCGGGCCAGGCCGGCACCTCTAACCACACGGACAAGCCCCAGCTTTGCTCTCATGGATTCGGGGACCCCATGCACAAACGTCTCTCTGTGTGCCAGCAAACACAACAGAGCATCTTAGAATAGAGGCTGGGTCTTCCTTCCACCCCTAGAGCACAAGCCTGAAAATCCAAATTAGTCAGACCGCCCGCTGAGACACACGCCCATTAACACGTTCTTCCCTCCAACACACAGGAGCTGCAGAGATGGTGAGCCACCATGCTTAGTCACAGGTGATTCAAAAGCACGTGGAAAAACTAGGGGCGCCTGGGGGGCTCAGTCGGTTAGGCGGCCGACTTCAGCTCAGGTCACGATCTCATGGTCCGTGAGTTCAAGTCCCAAGTCAGGCTCCGCTGAGGACTCAGAGCCTGGAGGCTGCTTCGGATTCCGTGTCTCCCTCTCTCTCTGCCTGTCCCTCACTCACACTCTGTCTCTGTCTCTAAAATAAATAAAGATTTAAAAATTTAAAGAAAATGGATGCGGGTGAGGGAGAGGCACTTTGGAGAGGACCCTGTGATACTTTTATTTATTTATTTTTAACAAATAGTTTATTGTTAAGTTGGTTTCCACAGAACACCCAGTGCTCATCCCCACAAGTCACAAGTGCCCTCCTCCATGCCATTCACCTCCCCTCCCCCCCCACCCCCATCAGTCCTCAGTTTGTCGTCAGCATTCAAGAGTCTCTCATGGTTTGCCTCTCTCCCCCTCCCCNCTGCTAGGAATTTACCCAAGGGATATCGGTGTGATACTTTTAAAAATAAGAAAGTAAAGCATGCTCTCAGCCCTCGGAAGATTCACACGCCTTCCAGTAAACTGGAGGGATAGAGACGGGACATCAGAGCGGCACCAGGGATGACACTGAGAGCAGGGGCAGGCGCTCACGGGAGCCACGGGCATGTACGCGGGGAAAGCGGAGATGTGGCACGGGCAGTGGCTTGCAGCTCTGGTTCTGAAATCTCACGCCATCCACGATGCAGCATTTCCTACGAGCGGTAACCCTGTGCGGGCGGGCGAGCTGTGTCCACACCTTCTGCGGCCTCAGGGGGACACTGCGCTTGAGCCCCCCCCTGCCAACAGCGCTAAGTTTGTTCATGCAAAGTAAGCACGCAATCGAAATGTAAATAAATAACCAAAGCATTCCACTGTCAACACTCATTCCCACTGTGTGGACATCAGTCCCCAAAGGAAATGGGATTAGGTCTCACCGAGCCCCCTCTTATCCAGTGTGCACAGAAGTCAGGCCAAGGCCCGCGGGGTCCCTGTCGGACAGCGGCACGTTGCACGGCCCCGCTGCCCAGGGACTGCGCTGGCTCGGGC
>NW_027551559.1:9928498-9929938 GCF_008692635.1 Crocuta crocuta
GCAGGCCGTCACCTCCCGCCCGCCAGGGCTCGGCCAGGGCCCCTGCCAACGTAAGGCCCTAACCCGCGTTCTGAGCGCCGTCTCCAGGGAGATCAGCGGGGAGGGGAGCGGCCGATGGCTTCCTCCCCTGGTATGATCAGGGGGCTGAGCGCGGCTGTGAACCCAGTGGAAGGTTCCGGGATGGAAGCCGCGACCAGCACAGGCTGCAGGAGGCTCCTGCGGGCCCGGCCAATGTGCTAACCGGTGACTTCTGTCCTCACCTGTTTGAAATTATACCAGCGCCCTCTCTCTCTCTCTCTCTTTTTTTTTTTAATCCCTCTGCCCAGGGGCCACTAGTTTCCTTAGGTTGTCCTGACCACGTGCCTGGACTGGAGACTGAATGACAGAAACGTACTCCCTGGCTCTGGAGGCCAAAGTCCAAAACGGGGTCTGCGCGGTCGGTTCCTTGTGAGGCCTCTCCCCTGCTGCCGCCGCCTCGCCCGGAGTCCTCGCGTCACCCTCTGTGCGTGTCCGGGTCCTTCTCTCCTCGTCTCACGAGGGCACCCGTCGCATCGGGTTGGGGCCGCCTCTAATGGTCTCGCTGAGGCTGCTCACCTCTTTAAACAGCTTATGTCCAAATACAGTTGCCATAGACGTAGCGGGGTTAGGGCTTTAAAGGACGAATTTGGGGGACACGGGTCACCACACAACAAAGGTCAAAAACTATTTGCTGGTGTATTTGACTAACAAACGAATCAACAGGCAGAAGAATGAAGCCAAGTGAAGAATGCTGTCCGATAGTCTCACGCCTCCAGTCATGAGGCCGGAGAGGCCTGGGCAGGTGCGCTGTGCTGGTCCTGGGGTGATGACCAAGCAGGTGAGGGGGGTCTGGACACCCCAAACACAGGACCTGCAGAGTCCCCGAGGGTCCATCGTGACGAGAGAAGGTCACACGTGCACAGTGGGCGCTGTACCCGGGCTGCACGGAGGCCACCACCTTTCCCAGGATTTAACCAACTTAAAGCATCATTGCAAAGACACATCACTTACTCACGTTCGACCTCCTCTGACCCCGCCCCCCCTATGTCAAGGTCTTGGTGTTTAATTTCATGGTGCACGTGCCGCCCCGGAATCCTCACATCAGGCTGCCTCTCTTCACGCCACCTTCTCCAGGTGAGCCCACCAAACCCAGAAGCTTCTCTGCTTCCCCAGAAGGTTCCGTGCTCATCAGGCCCCCGCTTCTCCCGCCGACCACGTGGTCTTCCCTTTCCCTCCCGTTCCCTGCGCCGACTCAGCCTCTGCGCTCTGCGTTTCCGAAGGGCGTCGACCCCTGTCGGTGGGAGGGGTTTGCCCGGGAGCGCCTCGGCCACCGGCGGCCCTCACGCAGCCCAGGCCCGCAGCTCTCCCGCACGCCCGCCCTGCCCTGGGCGCAAACCACGCTGAGCCCACCGTGAACTCTAA
>NW_027551559.1:9929989-9942735 GCF_008692635.1 Crocuta crocuta
CGTGAACTCTAAACAGCCGCACTGAACAGGTACCCAGGGAACTGCATCGATATTACTACTCAGTCCTTCGGGGGGAACTCCTTCCAAGGGCCGGCAGCCCCATCCTGCTGACCCGGGCGGGGCGCGTCCTGAGAGCCGGCTCCGATGGGGCGAGGAGCACTTCCGGTGGGGCGAGGAGCACTTCCGGTGGGGCATGAGCACTTCCGTCCGCCCTTCCGGGTCAAGCCGCCCCTCGGGGCACCCAGCACCCACGTCCTCCGCCTCACTTCCCACCTGGCGGCCCAGTGACGGCCGCTGGGGGTGGCTCAGGGGTGACGCGGACACCTTTCCGCTCTGCTTCGGTCGCGCCCCTTGTCGGTGTTTCCCTTTGAGCCCCCCGGGACTGTGGCTGAGTTTGGCCTGACACAGGGGTGTGTCGCCATCACCTCCATTAGGGGGCAGGACCCTGCAAGGTCGGGGGCGAAATGGCTTTCCGTGCCTCCGCCAAGCCCCCTCCCCCGCAAAATTAAGAAGTTTGGAAGAAAGTGTTAAATAAATTATAGCTGAAGAGAAACCGGGAGAGCAGGCCTGTTGCCCAAAGCGCTCGTGTGGCTCTCGACCCCCACACCCTGGGGGTGTCAGGTGCTGGCGGGGTCCCCAGGCCGCCCCTGCTAAGGGGCAGCGTCCTCGCTTGTTGGGGTGAGCACTGCCTTTCGTGTGCCAGCGATGAACCCCAGTTCTACTCCTGAACCAGTACTACACTATACGTTAACCAACCTGAGTTCAAATAAAAAATAATAATAATTGTTTTTAAAAAGGACAGCCTTCTAAGGAGGCATGGTGGCCTGTCGCGCTGAGGAGAGGATCGAAGGTCATAGAGACCCAGGATTCGCCAAGGTCAGTGTAACAGTTCCCTCTATTGCTGGGCCACAAATTGTCCCAAACTGAGTGACTTCAGTCACACGCATCGCCTCCCGGCTGTGATCCTGGGAGCCGCTGCACTCAGACGGGAGCCCGTCCCGATGGCCGGAAGGGTCCGAGATGCCCTCTCCCCGCGGGGCCTCTGCCGTGTGGCCTCTGTCGTCCCGGCTCCGGCCTGAGCTTCCTGTGAATGTGTCCGCCGGGGCCCCTGCTGGAGCTGGACGTCACTGAAAGTTGCTTCCATTGCGCTCTGCTGATGAAAAGCCGTCCCGAGGGCGGAGGGGCAAGCGGAGGGGGCGGCCTCTCCCTTCCGGTGTGAGGGGCCTGTGCGGGCCCAGTCTGGGGGGGACAAGCAACGGGGAAGGGGGGGGAGAGTCTTCACATTATGAAGGTATATAACTTTGATCAAAGTAAAAGCAAAATTAGAAAAAAAAGACAGATTACATGAGACCACAAATCTGTGGAACTATAATTCAAAAAAGTGGGGGCTGTTTCACACATGTCATTTGTAGAAGAAGCAAATTCAAAACTCGGGAAAATTTGCTATCCATTCAATATATGTTACCTCACACCATTAAAAAGATAGTTCCGATGCATAAAAAAGTTACTGTGAAGGCCTATAGTTATAAAAAGAAAGGCATATTTTGTGTTCTAGGTTCTTTGAAGAAATCTCTTCAATCAACCAAAGGTCACAACTTATAAAACACAGATACTATTAAAAATCAAGGACTTATTTAAGTTAAAAACACTTTAAATTGACATGAAAGATCAAAAAGTTAGGAATATACTTTCAATTTATATGGATGTAAAAGGCTTAGTATCATAAATTATAAGATCATTTATTAATAACAGAAAGATCAACAATAAAAGTAAAAAACAAAACAAAACAAACAAGAAAAAAAAGAAACTAAGGGGACAATTCACAGAAGCAGAACACTAACAATAAATATGAGATGTGTCCAGGCTTGAATGTAACAAAAGACCAAGGAGAGTTAGGACCCAGGTTATTTATCTCTGGTCAGACTGACATTATTTATCTCCGGTCAGACTGACAAACACAAATGATTGAGAATGTCCAGGTCAGACAAGGATTTGGTAAACAGGAAGAAGGATGTACACATAAATTCTTTAGGAATATTTTAAGCATTAATCTATAATTTTAGTAAAATGCAAGACGTGTATGTTTGTTCCTTGAAATATAATTTATATGTGATACAAAGATCAGATGGTAAGTGTCAAATTTGGTAGCTTTCGTAAATATGTGTGTCCATATAATCATGACACCAATCAGCGTATCAAGTCAGGTCTCCACCTGTCCTGACCTGTCTTATTCCTCCAACAGCAATGTCCCAGGCGGCTTATTCTTAATCAGTACTGATCTGGAACACCATCCACACGCACTTATAGACTATACCCTCTTTTGTATCTATTTTCTTGTTTCAACAAAATGTTTTCGAGGTCCACCCGTGTTGTGTGTGGTAGGTAGTTCATGCCTTCTGATTGTGGCAGGTATTATATTAGGTACACAGACTACAACTCAACTCTCCATTCATCTATTGATAAATACTTGCCTTGTTTCCAGTTTGGGGCTGTTATGAATAATACAATAAACATTCAGGTCAAATGGCTTGCAGGACATGTGTATTCTTTTCTCTTGGGTAAATACCTAAAAGTAGAGTCTCTTAGACTGGTGGTAAGTAGATGTTGAACTATATAGGAAAGTGCCAAGAGTCTTCCAAATGTGCATGTGATTTCACACCCCACCGGATGGTAGTGAAGATTCTTTGATCTTTGCTAACACTTGATATTATCAGTCTTTAGTTTTAGCCAGATTCTAATGGGTTTGTAGTTTCTTGAGCTTTAAGTTTGCATTTCTCTGATGACTACGGATGTTGACCATTTCTGAAAGGCTTATTGGCCATTTTACATCTCCTTTTGACAAGTGTCCATTGAAGACTTTTATCCATTTTTTATTAGGCTCCTTGTCTTCTTATCAAAATGTATGATGTATTTACATATATGTCTTTTGGTCAAATGATACACCGTATCCAATATATCTTATATCACAAGATATATGTCATAAACAATATAATCTATATCACAAATTATGCACTGTGGTTTACCCTCTCATTGTATTGTCTTTGTCACTTACCAACAATCAGAAGTCCAATTAATGCTCTTTTTCTTTTAAGGATATTCTTGTGTGTGTTTGAATCACCCAAACTGTGAAGATTTCCTCATCTGATTTTTTTCCATCTGATTGCTTTTGCTTTTGCATTTAGGTCTATGACCCATTTCAAAATAAGTTGGTGTATGGTCTGAGAAAACATTAACATAGTTAATGTTTTTTCATGTGGATATTGAGTTGTTCTTGCACCAAAGCATTTATGTCAAAACTAAGTGACCATCTAAAGAGCTAGTATCCAAAATCTATAATAAACTTATCAAACTCAACACCCAAAAACCAAATAACCCAGTGAAGAAATGGGCAGAAGATATGAATACACAGTTTTCCAAAGAAGATATCCAGATGGCCAACAGACACATGAAAAGAGGATCAACCTCAGTCATCATCAGGGAAATGCAAATCACAGCCACGATGAGATACCACCTCAAACCTGTCAGAATGGCTAAAATTAACAACACAAGAAATAACAGGTATATATATATATACACATATATACATGCAATGGAATATTACTTGGCAATCAACAAGAATGAATTTGCAACAATGTGGATGGAGCTGGAGGGTATTATGCTAAGTGACAGAAGTCAGAGAGAGAAAGACAAATATATGATTTCACTCATATATGAAATTTAAGAAACACAACAGATGAACATGGGGGAAGGGGAGGAAAAATAAGAGAAAAACAGAGAGGAAGGCAAAACATAAGAGAACAAACAGGGTTGCTGGAATGGAAGTGGGTGGGGGATGGGCTAGACGGGGAATGGGTGTTAAGGAGGCACTTGTTGGGATGAGCACTGGGTGTTGTATGTAAGTTATGAATCACTGGGTTCTACTCCTGAAGCCAAGACTACACTGTATGTTAATGAACATGGATTTTAAAAAGTAAATAAAGACTAAGTGATCATCTCTATACAGATCTATGTGGGGCTCCCTATTCTGTTCTGTGGGTCAATAGGTCTTTCTTTTCACCAGTGTCAAGCCATCTTAATTACTATAATTTTATAATAAGACTTAAAGCCAAGTAGCGTAGGCTTTCCAGGTTGGTTCTCCTTCAAAATTGTTCAACTTATCTCAAAATGTACTAATAAACTTAAAAAAATAGACATATAGATCAATGGAATTGAACAAAAAAACCAGAAATAAACCCAGAATTATATGGTCAATTAATCTTTGATAAAGCTGGAAAGAATATACACTGGGGAAAATGGCTCTGCAACAAATGGTGTTGGGAAAACTGAACAGCAACATGAAAAAGAATGAAAGTGGACCGCTTTCTCACATCCTACACAAAATCAAATTCAAAATGGATTAAAAGTCTAAACGTGAGACACGAATCCATAAAAATCCTAGAAGAGAGCACAGGCAGTAATTTCTCTGACATCAACCGTAGCAACATTTTTCTAGATATGTCTCCTGAGGTAAAGGAAACAAAAGCAAAAATAAACTACTGGGAGTACATCAAAATAAAAAGCTTCTGCACAGAGAAGGAAACAATCAACAAAACTAAAAGGCAACATACTGAATAGAAGATATTGTAAATGACATATCCGGCTAAAGGCTAGTAACCAAAATATATAAGGAATTGATCAATACCCTCCAAAACAAATAATCCAGTTAAAAATGGGCAGAAGGCATGAACAGACATTTCTCCAAAGAAGACATCCAGATGGCTAACAGACACATGAAAAGAAACTCGACATCACTCATCATCAGAGAAATACAAATAAAAACCTTGGTGATTTATCACCTCACACCTGTCAGAATGGCTAAAATCAGAAACACAGTAGGGGGCCTGGCTTGCTCAGTTGGTGGAGCATGCAACTCAGTCTCAGAGTTGTAAGTTCAAGCCCTGACCTTGGGTGTAGAGATTACTTAAAAATAAAATCTTTAAAGAAAAAAAAAACCCACAAGAAACAACCGGTACTGGTGAGGATATTGGTAAAAAGGAACGGTCTTGCCCAAATGCCCATCGGCTGATGGATGGATAAAGAAGGTGTGGTATACAGAGACAATGGACTATTACTCATAAAAAAGAATGAAATCTTGCCATTTGCAACAACATGGATGGAGCTAGAGAGTATTATGCTAAGCAAAATAAGTCAGTAGGAGAAAGACATGTGTGATTCCACTTAGGTGAAATTTAAGAAAGAAAACAAATGAGCAAAGAGGAAAAAAAGAGAGAAGTAGACAAACCAAGAAACAGACTCTGAACCAGATAACACACTGATGGCCCCAGCAGGCAGGTGGGTCAGGGGAATGGGAAATAGGTGATGGAGGACTAAAGATGCACTTATCATGATGAAAAAAAAAGAAAATGAAAAAAAATCTGTAATTGTTTTAATATGGATTTTATATCCTGTGATCTTGCTAAATTCTAATAGATACTTTGTTGTTCACAATCATGCTGCTAAGAAACCTTTCCAAATTTTGTCTTACGTCTTCGTTTGCTTGTTTGCTTATTATCTTATTACCCCGGCTGAGGCCCCCGGTGCACTGCTGAATCCAAGTGCAAATTTGTAATCTGCTCCCAACCCTGAAAAGCATGAACTCTTTCCTAATTAACGCTGATGTCAGCTGTGGTGTGCTTGATGTTCTCTGTCGGGCTGAGAGATTTCGTTCTGCCCATGGTTTTCTGAGTGTTCTTAACAAAAGAGTCATAAACTTTATCCAAATTTTTGTCTGTCCACAGACATGATTTATCGCCTTCATTCTCTTAATATAGTGAATTACATTGATTTTTCCAAGTTGAGTCAACCCTCAGTTCCCGGGATGAACCCCATCTGTGCCTGGTGCTTTACCCTTTGATATGTGGCAGGACTTGGTTCCCTTACACACACGAGGACTCTTGTTTCTATGTTTATGAGACATGTTGGCACTGCGATGAATGGACATCAAGTGCACGGACTGTCTGAGAAAACAGTTAGCACACATGTCACACCCAACCAGAGAGGCTAAGTGGAAGCCACCGACCGCGCCAAGTGTTGGCGGAGTGTGAAGCAGCCCACGCCCCCCACCCTCGCCTTGCTGAGAAAGATGTAAATGTACAGCCATTTCTGTCCTGACCACGCTGCACATCCACTCACCCCTCGCGGCAGTCACCGCACTTCTTACACTCCATCATGCTCCTGCACCGCCACGAATACGGGGCTGCCTTCATAGAAGCCTGTACGCCCCAGTGCTGTTCCTAAAAGGGAGAGCCTATAAGGACACAAATATCTTTACGAGGGGTCTGGGTGAATGACCACAATGCATTCCCCAAGGTGAACGCTATGCAGATACTTTTGAAAGAATGAGGAAAATCTCTACAAAGTAATTTGTAGGGAGGTCGCTGATTTATTGTTAAAAACAATATCAGGGGGGCGCCTGGGGGGCTCAGACGGTAAAGCATCCGACTTTGGCTCAGGTCATGATCTCACAGTTTGTGGGTTCGAGCCCCGCATTGGGCTCTGTGCTGACAGCTCAGAGCCTGGAGCCCGTCTTCAGATTCTGTGTGTGTCTCTCTCTCTCTGACCCTCCCCAGCTCACACTGCCTCTCTCTCTCAAAAATAAATTTTAAAAAATAAAATAAAAACATAAAAAATTTTTTAAAAATAAAATAAAAACAATAGCAGGGTATAAAAAGAGTGTATACAATAGGCTATCTTGTGTCTAAGAAAGATAGGGACCGGATTCACTTATTCTCATGAATGCATGCGTATCTTTGCTTACATTTGCAACAAGAAACAAGGAGAACTTCCTAGAAGCTGATGAAGATGGACAGACGGAGGCAGAGGAGACAAATAAAGGGGAAGGAAAGAGTCAAGACTTTGCTGAGTTCACTGCTCGTGACTTTGAAACCATGGAAGTTACTTTGCAAAAAATAGAATCCAGGGGCCCCTGGGAAGCTCAGGCTGTTAAGGATCCAACTTCAGCTCAGGTCATGATCTCACAGTTGGTGACTTCAAGCCCCGCGTCGGGCTCTGTGCTGACAGCTCAGAGCCTGGAGCGGCTTCAGATGCTGTGTCTCCCTCTCTCTCTGCACCTCCCCTGCTTGCACTCTGTCTCTCTGTCTCAAAAAATAAACAAAGATTAAATGTTTTAAAAATGGAATCCAGCCCCAAAGAGGAAAAGCCCTAAAATTAATGTAGGTAGAAATACATAAATCTGTATAAAATTGACAAGATAGTATTTTCAAGTAATTTTGAACATAATGCTTTATGCATCCTGAATGTGATGTTTCCCAGATACCAAAAAAAAAAAAAAAAAATTGCAAGGAAATAAAAAAAAACTCTGCACTCAGTGAATTTATTGTTATTAATAATGTTGATGTAGTTTTGAAACTTTTATGTATATTCTAAGATAAATCAAATAAATGAATATACCATGTTGAAGGAAATAAGACTTTCAATATATGGGGAGAGATATAAATAAAAATATTTTGATACCAAATACAAATTAGAAATATATGTGCACGTACTTGAGATATAATTGATTATGTACCTTATTTCAAAATCTAAATATAAAGGTTGACCATAAATATTTTCTCAGAGAGTCATGTAAAAATCTGGAAAAGTCAGAGATTTCAAAAGATAACAAATATTGAGACATGCTCCTCTCCCCCTTCCTGTATAGTATGCACCTAATTCAACACTTCGGTACATAGCTTTTTAAAATTAGCAAATACACATGAGAAGGTAAAAAAATACAAAAGTGGCAAACTGTAAGCTCTTTCCTTTTCATGCTGCGGATTTCGCTCCTCCTGGACAGCTGCTTGGAGTTCCCTTTGTACCCTTACAAACCTTTCTGTACATAATAATAGCATTTTGAAAAAAAACAAATGAACAAAGAATCCGCCAAATTTTGTAGCAGTTCCTAGAACTGATTTGTATCCACCGGTGTGTTACAGCCCCTCCCCACAAGGCCCACCATAAATTAAAAGAACAATGCAGAGAGGTGCCCGGTTAGAGTCCCCTGCCTGGTGTCGCCTGGCACTCCTGCAGCTTCCTCTCTGAGCCTGAGGGCGGGGACAGTGAGGAAGCTCCTGGTTCCCTGTCCTCGGAAGGAGGCGACCTCACAGGCCCCTGGTCGCTGTGCTCAGAGGGGGCAGCACAAAATATCCCGCGGGTTCCTCCCTTTCCTTCTTATGAACACGCCCACCTCCCTCTCCCCTAACCCCTTACCTTTGTCCCCAAGTTCTGGCAAGCGCCAGACTGGTGCCCACTTCTCCGATCTCCTCAGGCAAAAATGTTCTGTCTGTCTTTGATTTGGATTCTATGTATCCTGCAGTAGGTAGGCTTTGGGATCGGCTCTTGTCCCACAACCTAATTCCCTGGAGATCCAGCCAGGTGGCCTCGCGGACCAACAGCTCAGTGGGTGTGCGCGTGGCAGAGCAGTCCATCCGCCATTCAGTCTTGGAAGGACATCTGGCTGATTCCAGTTTCTACCACAAATAAGGCTGCCGGGAAGATCGTGTGCAGAGTTTCTGTGAGTGTACGTTTCTGTTTCTCTGGGGCCAATGCCCAAGAATGCAATTGCTACACGCCATGGGAGTTTCAAGTTTAGTTTTGGAAAAAACTGCCGAACTGTTTTCCAGAGTGAATGTGCCATTTTATTATGCCCACCAGCAAGGTGTGGGTGTGCTAGTTTCTCCACATGATCACTAGCATTTGAGGGTGTCACTCTATTTATTTTAGCCATTCAGAGAGGAGCATGCATTTCATGGTGGTTTTCATTTGCATTTCCTTGATGATGTTGAACATCTCTTCATGTGCCTATATGCCATCTATATATCCTTCTTGGTGAAATTTCTTTTTAGGTCTTTTGTCCAAATTCCAAATGATGGTCTCCTGTCATTGTTTTCTTTGTTTGCTTGTTTGTTTCGTTTTAGTGTTCTTTATATATTATAGACACTAGTCCTTTGTTGGATATGTGTTTTGCAGGTAATTCCCTCAGACTGCAGCTCATCTTTGTGTCCTTTTACAAATACGTTTCACAAAAATAATAATAAAAAACGGAAGTGTCTTTCACAGAACATAAATGTTAAATTTGGATCAAATTCAATTAATCAAATTTCCCTTTTATGGATATGCTTTTGGTGCCTAGTCTAAGAATCCACTGCCTACCCCTAGATCTTAAAGATTTTCTTCTATATTTGTCTCGAAGTTCTACAATTCCATTTAAGTCACTGGCCCATTTTTAGCTAATTATGGAACAAGGTGTGAGCGTTGGGTTGACATGTTTCCTTTTGTTGTTTTTCTGGAGACGTCCAACGATTGCAGTGCCATCGAATTGTTCTACATCTTCATTGAACGGGTCAGCCTCCTGTGGGCCTGTGTCTGGCTCTCTGTTCTGCTCTGATGGTCTACGTGTCCATCCCTCCATCAGCACCACATACTCCAGGCTCCGGGAGCCATGTAATGTCTTAAAATCAAGCTGACTGATTCCCCCCACTTTATTCTTCATCAAAATTGTTTAAGGTGTACTAATGACCATGCCTTCAGAAATAAATTTGGGAATTGGCTTGTCTGTATCCACAAAAATCTTGCTGGGATCAAATTATTTTTTTTTAAATACTATAACTCTTTCCCACTCTGAATATTTTATGTAAAATGTCGTCACCATTCAGCTTGCTCATGTTAAGGTTTTCTTTTCCCAAATGTCAACATGCATTCATTCAGTCAGTTAATTGCTGTGAGCACCTGCTATGTGCTGGGAACATCACAGGCCATTCGGGAGGCAAAATGAGAAAGGCATGCTCACTTTGCTCGAGGAATGCAAGTTTGGGGGCTGACTGCTAACTCAGGATTTTTTTTTTAAATCTCCATGTTATTTTCAATGCACAAATCTATTAGGTCCTAATAGTTTAACATCCAAAATGGATCATGCTGTATATTGGAGAGCCAGGGCTCCTGAGGGGTCATCCGATTTGCATGGATGACATGCGGTCCATGATGCTCAGGTACGGGGGACTGCCCCGGGGGGGCCGGTGGTGAAACGTAAGCGAGTGTCCAGCACAGTCCTCTGCCTATCTCCCTCAGCTCCCTGCTGTGCCTCTTAGAAGTAAAAAGAAATAACCAGGAGTGAGCCACTCATTCATTCATTCATTCATTCACTCAGCACTTAGTGTTCATGACTTTCCCCGGCTGGGACGGGGGGGTGGGAGAGTGAGGTCAGGGAGCCCAAGGAGAACCGGGGGAGGGAATGGGGTGAAGCAGTCTGTAGAGGACTGATAGAGGAGGGAACGTGGCTGCCGACAGAAAGGCGCCTGGGCCAGGGTGCTGGGAGCAGAGAGCAGGGAGCTGCCAGCCTCTGGCTGCGGGCAGAAGCGAGTTCCAGAGGGCTTTCGGCCATGTTGGCACAGAGAAGCATCTGGAAGTGTGGTGGTTCCCAGGCAAGAGTGCCCTCCCCCTGGCCTGCTCTACGCAGGCTGGGGAACAGAATGACATATGCAGACCAGAATAACCAGCGACGGGCCAGGCCTGCAGCCTCACCCCCTGAGCAAGGGCTCTGAGCAGATTTGTCCGTGAAGACCCAGATCCCTCTGGCTGCACTGGAGAGAAGGAGAGCGAGAGTGATTTGTCTGCAGCAGTAGCTTGGGGCCAGGAGGGCAGGAGCTCTCCTCCGGGAGTGAGGAGGAGTGGGACGAGCCACAGCCTGCTCTGGCAGGCGTCCCCCCACCCCGCCCCTCCCCGCTCTTCTCTCTCCGTTGCAAGTCTGCCTTCTGCCTGCCGCCAACGTGCTGCCCCCAGCCCCTCTCTCCAATCTTGATTTGAATTTAAACACGTTCACTGTGCCAGCAAGAGAAGGTGCAGAATTGCAGGCGGCGTCAAGGCCTGAAGTACATGCTGTCCCTTTCCCTTCACGGGAGGCCTCGGTGCCCAGGGTGCCCACGGGCTGGAGCAGAGCCAGGGTCCAGGCCCCGCCTCCCACCTGCTGAGGCCGTGACCCTGCAGACCCCACAGGGAAGGCACGGTGTTCCTGGGGGGCTTGCTGCCCAGAAAGCCCATCTCCCTGCTTTGGAAAATGGCACAAAGACAATAAACACAGGTGACGATCCAGTTAAAGGTCTGAACTGCAAACCCAAAACCTTGTTTTCTTTTGCTTGATTTTTTAAATGTTTATTTTTGAGAGAGTGCAAGCAGGGGAGGGTCAGGGAGAGAGGGAGACACAGAATCGGAAGCAGGCTCCAGGCTCTGAGCTGTCAGCACAGAGCCCGACGCGGGGCTCGAACTCATGCACTGCAAGACCATGGCCTGAGCCGAAGCCGAACACTTAACTGACTGAGTCACCCAGGCGCCCCCTTGGTTTGTTTTTAAATACGACTCCTAAATTAGCACATTACATTTGTGCACTGTAACACTTTTTAAAATGCTAATTCTTATTTTTTATTTAAATTTTCAAAACAAAATATTTCCACCCAAGAGAAATGTACAGAGTAAGACACCTGCATGTAACCAGCACCCAAAGTTAGTAACCCTTCACATTTGTGACATTTACATCAGACACACTTTTTAGAAATAAAACATCACCCATAAAGCTGGCGACCCCTCCAAATCCCAAATCCCATCCCCCTCTCCCCCCCACACACAAGAACTCAGGTGCCCTGCAGGGGGCAGAGACCCTCCTCCCAGCTGTTACAGCAGCCTCAGCCCCACCCCTGCCTGGAAACAGCACAGAATATTGTCATTCGTAAAACTCCACCCTCAGCATCATCTTCCTGTATCCTTGTCCCTTTAAATGATTGTTTTTTCTCACTCAGCTTTATACTTTCAGGACTTACACATTTTGATCCAAGGAGAACTATCTTCAGGCTCCTTCCCCTCCAGGGACCGCTGGATCCCATGAAACATGGGGCACGTTCCTTATCCAGGCCGACACCATACAGGCCCCAGTCTGCAAACAAGGCTGCAGGCTGTGCCTGGCCCCCCGCCCCGCCTCCACCCGCTCTCTCTGTGGCGGACCAGGGAGTGGGCATCTCCTGATCTCCCACGCGCTGCCAGACACCTCCCTACTTTCCGGGAGCCATGTAAGCCAGCGCAGCAGTGAGCCGGCTCCCTGGGCCCAGCCTGGTGTCCTTCAGTGGCTGGAAGGTCGCATCCGATGCCCTGTGGGGTTTCCCCATCACTGGGGAGTAGGGGCATCTTCGGCCTTTTTGGGTCTGCTCTCTGCAGAGTCTGTTCCTGCCCCGGGTCCATATTTCCACCAAAGGCTTGTCTTCACTCAGGACTTGGTGGCTTCTTTCTCATTCTGCTTAGCGGTGCTGGCATATTTACATAGGCTCTGAGCATCGTCCCCCTGGTGGGTGTCAGCCGTTTACACAATGTCCAACTCAAATTTTTATTAGTGTTATTTTAATGCAATTTGTCAAATTGTTTCTGCATTCTCTCCAGTTTTTAAAAAGAACAAAACAAAACACAAACACCAACCTCCTCCCTTCCCTACCTAAGCCATTCCAGGTGTGTCGCAGCCTACGGGACAGTTCTGTGGGGGACACCACAGCCCGTGCGCGGGCCAAGTACCCCCGAATTAGCGGTCTGGGCGAGCTGTTTTAGGGTACACACGACCGAATAGGAGTTAGCCAAAGGTGACGTAACATGGCCTCTCTCGTGGCTAAAAGTAACTGTCGGACAAGAAAACCTTCCCGCGAGCGGGGTCCTGCCCCTCCAGCTCTGGCGGGCTC
>NW_027551559.1:9942768-9945130 GCF_008692635.1 Crocuta crocuta
CCGGACGCCGAGAAGCGCGGACAGAGCCTCCTCCGGAAGCGGGGTCCGCGGGGAGGGCGGACACTTCGCCACCCGCAGAAAGGGACGGGGCCTCGCCGTCGCTAAGCTCCAGTCGGTTCCGGGGACCCAAACACGCGGTTCCTTGGAAGCCCGAGGGGAGCGCCCCCATCCCGGGGTCCCGACCCCGAGGGCTGCCCCCTCCCCGGGCCCCTCGGGGCTGCGCCCTCGGGTCTCCTTCCGGCTCCAGGAAGGGGGGGCGGCGGGGGGCCCGNGCGCGCTCGCCTTCGGGGACAGGGCTCCCCGGGAAACGCGTGCGGAGCCTCAGGGCAGCGCCGCGCCCGGAATCCGACCCGCGGAGCCCACAGGTTCCAAGAGGCCGCCGCCCGCGCTGGAGGGACATTTACGTTGCATTTTGACTTCGCTTCGCCCACCAGACACGGCAAATGGTGCTTTCTTTCCAAAACTCAGGGGGAGACACAGCAACAAAGGAAACTGCAGCCGCGAACCTGGTGACCCCGGACTCCTTCTTGCTGCCTTTGCCCCAGGGTCCCAGGAAGTCGTGGGACGGGAGGGACCCGGGTTAGGGACACGCCGGGCAGGTGGTCCGGTGCGCAGGCGCGGCCCGAGTTACTGCATCAGGGGAACCCGCGTAAAATGTGTATATTTAATCTTAACTGACCCCCCACCCTCAATCACACGGTCCAAAACGGTGGCTCCGTTCCCACCAGATTTACCAACTCCACGGATTACAGGGAATCACAGTAAGACGGAGCGAACAGAAATCCGCGTGCACCGTTGGTTTTGTCCAAACGTCCCGGCATGATTCTCCTTCTTCCCCAAATTAAGCCTTTGGGGGAAGGGCCTGGCNACAATGCAGAGTGTAAGTTTTAATGCCTCTGCGTAGGCATGTTAATTTGCTACAGTCACTACCAATAAAGGCGGCACGTACTGCGATTCGACTGTTTAATAGTGCAAGGTAGACGGTTTTTATTAGGAGCAGGCAGCAGTATGGAAAATTTAGATTTGAGCGGAGGGGCGTAATTGCTGGGGGGAAACACACTCGAGGAAGAGGCTGTCTTTGGAATCAGCAGCTCGAGCTAAAGAGAGGGAAGCGGAGACGGCAATGGTGGAGGCGCACCCCGGGCGGCGGGAGCCCCTCCAAAGCCACGTGGGCTTGTCTGCTTATATACTTAATTGATGTCAAAATCGAGTGTATCCGGAGCATACGCTCCTGCTCCAAACTGGGGATGTTTTTGTAATAATTCGCTGTTTTCTTTTCTGCCCCTGGCAGAGATCAGGCCCAGGGGGGTGGAGGGAGAGAGAGGGAGGGCGAGGGGGCGAGCCCCAAATGCTAATGAAACACAGCAGGAACTGGCCTTTAGAAATGGAAATACTGGAGGCCAATCATCCTTGGAGATAAACATTAGACCTGATTTTTTTCACTTAAACTATCTAATTGGAAGCGAACCCCAAAGCCTGGAATCTGATCTGCTGGCTGTTACATTTGTCATCCAACCTGTGTGACTCTCACTCGAGGCCTCTGCCTCCCGGAATCGGCTCTCCGGAAGACGGAAAACATCCCAGAACCCGACGCCGGTATGCTCCCGGGGTCTGCCGGAGCGCACCCCCCCCATTTTCTCTCTCCTTTTTGACAGTCAATAATTGGTCTAAAGTCTGCCCTGCACTGAATTGGGATGGCCCACGTGCGGCGGAGGCATTGTGGAAGCCATGTGGCTGGGTCCTCAAAGCGGCCCAGTGTGTGGGAAGAGGCGATGTGCAGGCTGAAGCCAGGAGGCTGGGGGGACTGGATTTAGGAAGGGGGAGCCCTGGGGGGCAGGGCCGGGAAGCCTGGTGGGGGCTGGCGGTAGCTGCACACCTGCTGGCCAAGGAGGCTGGGCCCCCTCAAGCCCAGCACCCGGGTTTGGGACAGGCTCCCTCCGACCTAGGGAGAGACAAACGCAGCTTAGCCACGTCTTGAAAGTTCTGCTGGCGGACAGGACTGGGCTGCCCCCTAGCCCAAGGGCTGCCCCCTCAGGACCTGAACGAACTCGGCAGCGCGGCTGGCAGGGTGGGGTGCAGGGAAGTGTCGGGGGGGAGAGGGCTGCAGGCCGAGCCCTCACCTGCAGCGACCCGACCTTACAGCAAGCCTGTCCCAGGCGGCCTCCGGGGAAGAGACACCTGTTGGGTGGGCACCTATGCCCCGTGCACCTCCTGAGCGCCCCCCATCGGGGACCAGCCCCCGAAGTCCCCAGTCCCCGCAGACCCCGGCCCCGGCGCCCTCCTGCCCCCGCTGGGGGAGGGGTGGGAGAGGGGCAAGGGGGGAGGGGTTTTCCGGGGGGGGGGTCCCGCGGGCCGCCGCCCC
>NW_027551559.1:9945533-9945837 GCF_008692635.1 Crocuta crocuta
GTTACCTGAGCTGCCTCCGCGCGGCCCGCGCCCCTCCCAGCGCCGGGCGCCCTCGCCTCCTCCCCGACTGACAGCGAGGCTTCGCGTCGTGCCAGAAGCGGTCTGTGCGGCGACAGTCATTCTCTAGGACGCCTGACGACACACGCCGACGGAAGAGCCAACTTCCTAAACTAAAATCGAACACAGCTCTCTGGAGGGTGGCGTCTTCGCGGGTGGGACCCTGGCGGCGCGTGTCTAAACGTTCCCAACGGCCGAGAGTCCTCACGCCAGAGGCCCGGGGCTCCGCTGGGGCTTCGGGGCGGCG
>NW_027551559.1:9947159-9948758 GCF_008692635.1 Crocuta crocuta
CCCGGTGCTGCTGACGCCCGTCCCGAGCGAGCGCGGGCCTACGGGGGATGGGGGGCACTGTCGCCGCCGCCCGCCCTCGGTGGAATTCCAGGGCAGCGACTGTGTCGCCGGGGCCTTGGCGGAGGCTGCAAACGTCTCGAATTTAAACGTTAAAGGCTGAATTAAAATGCTAATTACCGCGTATTTGAAGAATTCGAAACGGTGACTGGCTTCTGAGTTGCAAATTGGATTTGCCGAGCTTTAGAGCGGTGAATAGCGGAGCGGGGGCTCTGGGGTGGTTTTTTAACCGTGTAAGGGCGGGGAAGGGGGAGCCGGGGGAGCCGGCCAGAGAAATTTAGATATCAGGGAGGTACCTGCGGGTCTGTGTCCATGCCCGTCTGCGCGCCTCTGTGCCTGCAGCTCGGGGACATTCGGGGCAACTTATGCCATTTCAGGAAAGTGAAAGAGTTCAAACATTCGGGGTTAGAACCCCAACGTTTTGTGACCCACAGCCGGCCTTACGTTGTGCGCTGCGGGGTCCCCCCTGCTCTCTTGCTGCGGGGAAATGCGACTCCGGCGCGGGACTGGCCGTGGGAAAGGCGGCGGCGGGAGGGTGCAGGGGTCGCCGCTGGGCAGACGCGCGCCGGGCCCCGCTCACCAGGCTGTCGTTGGTTGCAGGGCGCGCCCTACGACGCGCACACGACCGGGGTGGCCGGCGCCATCAGCTACCACCCGTACGGCAGCGCGGCCTACCCCTACCAGCTCAACGACCCCGCGTACCGCAAGAACGCCACTCGGGACGCCACGGCCACGCTCAAGGCCTGGCTGAACGAGCACCGCAAGAACCCGTACCCCACGAAGGGCGAGAAGATCATGCTGGCCATCATCACCAAGATGACCCTCACGCAGGTCTCCACCTGGTTCGCCAACGCGCGCCGGCGCCTCAAGAAGGAGAACAAGATGACGTGGGCCCCGAGGAACAAAAGCGAGGACGAAGACGAAGACGAGGGCGACGCGGCGAGGAGCAAGGGGGACAGTCCGGACAAGGCGCAGGAGGGCGCGGAGACCTCGGCCGAGGACGAAGGTGAGCGGGGCTGCGGCCGGCGCGGGGTCCCGGCGGCCTTCTTCCCAGGCGGGCGCAGAGCCGAGGCCGGGGGGCCNAAGCTCACCCCCTAATTGTCCCCGTTTCATTTAGCTTAAGGTTGTTGTTACTATCAGTATGATTGTCCCGGCTGATTCCTTTCACAAAAGACCAGTTGTCGCCAAATGCAGGTTACGGTTTGTCTTCGCGCAGCTGCAGCTCAGGGCCAGGGCCTTCGCGGTTCCTGCGGCCTCAGCTGAGTCTCCGCTTCTGCCTTTGCCTGTGAGGAGACAAACCTTCCCAGAGGCGCCCCTTCCTGCAAACAGACAGGGAGATTCTCTGCCCTTCCCCGGCCCTGTCCCGGTTGCCTCTGTTGCTCATAATTCGGGCCAGGAGCTCCAGGGAGGCAGGGAAAGGGGATGGGGACAGGACCGGCTGGGGCAGGGGTTCAGTGTGGGGGGGGGGGGGGGGGGGGGGGGGGGGGGGGGGGGGGGGGGGGGGGGGGGGGGGGGGGGGGGGGGGGGGGGGGGGGGGGGGGG
>NW_027551559.1:9949483-9953403 GCF_008692635.1 Crocuta crocuta
GGGTCAGTGTGTCAGTGTGGGGGGTGGGGGGTGGAGGGAGGCAGTTTCCCCAAAGTGTTTTGTGCGTTCAGGGAGCGCGTGTGCAGGGCTGTGCGGGCTGGTGGGTGTGCAGCTGTCTGGGAGACAGATGGCTCTGGGGTCAGGTTCTGACTAACTGCCCCCTCCCCTGACAGATGCCAGTGAGGGCTGCGCGGCGGTCGGTGGGGGCGTCCAGCCCTACCTATAGAGACCCGGCTCAGCAGTGCACGTAAGTGGCACCCTGGTGTCGCCCCGTCCCCGTCCCCGGGGAGCCTCCCTCCACCAAGTGAGCTGTAAACTTGCTTCATGCTTATTTCTCGCCTCTGGTCCCGGAGTCTGAGGACAGAGCTCTGCAGTGTTCTTCCGTCTCTGGATTTGTGTTTCTCCCGTTAGCGGGAACGTAGCTGGTCTCTTGTGTAGAGTTCCTCTTTTTCCACTCCAGTTCTGCTTTGAAGATTCCCACCTTGAACTGGAATATGTGTACCACACCACTGTTGTTTTCTCACTGAAAAACAGTTTACTAAAATTTGGGTATCCGTACGCAGTCTGGAACGATCTCAGTGCGCCAGACACGTCCGTACTAGACGCTGGCTTGGACGAGCTAGTGCTCGGGAGGCGTGGGGCCTCGGAGCCCTTTAGAGGCGGTGTTGCAGAGTAAGCCCGAAGAGAAGAGGGACGCACGGGCCCTTTATCAGGCCTGCCCGCGTGTCCAGATGGACTAGATAGGGCCCCACACTTCGCCCGGCTCAGGGCAGCGTCTCACAAAACTGCCTGCTTTACAACTAGGCCAAATTGCTAATCACACATCTCGAAGATGCTGGGAGTGACGGAATCCTTTCAGATCAACTCATTTTCGTAATGCGATCACGTTGATGTGTAACTGAAGGATTTGGGATGATTTGGTTTTTTCCTTGGTCCACAGGTAGGTGTCACAATTGCTTTGGAAAAAAAAGTCAGCAGGCCATTCTGTCTCCCCAAGTTCATAGATATCCAGATAGAAACACCCCATCTGTAAACCCGGATCGCATCTGGTGCCACTGTAAAAGAGAAGGATCCACAGGCTGTAACAGGACAGACCTTTGTTGGACATAACGTGAATGTGTTGGCATAGTGTAGCTTCCCCCGATGTACGTGTGACTTTTGAAAACAATCTTTTTTCTCAGGATATCTTGAATTGATCACTTCATTGCCACGGTATATATTCTATAGGTGTGATAGGATTTACTGTAAAATTTATTTGTAAAAGATGTACACAGTAGAAATAAAACGTGATTGAAGAACTTGAGTACTTAAGAAGTGGAAACAAATTTGATATTTATTTTTATAATGATATAAAGCTTCTAGTAATTTATGCAAGTTGTATTGCAATGGAATCTAAACTTTTTGTAAATAAATTCTGCCTGGTTTTTATTTGAACATTGCTGGTTATACAATCTTTGTTGGTTGTTTAACAAGAATTCTTTACTAATTTATATCTTAAATTGTAAATAAAAACAGACTAGTCTACGACAATCTGGTGTTTGGGGCTCATTTTTCCTAGGAGAGTGATTTGGGTAGGGAGCCCCAGTTGATAGCAGCCCCTCCCCCCAGGTGATCTGACCTCAGGCTTTTTAATGAAAATGTGTAAAATAATCTCTCCCTTCTCCTGCTCAAAAAAAAAAGGGGGGGTAGGAAGGCAGATGGAAGAGAAATACACAGCAGGGCAGTTATATACAGCTTTAGATTATTTACGTGCACATGTACTGCAAGAAAACTAAGAGTTTTGTGCTCTGAATATGCAAATTACTTGTTAGTGTAGTTTTTTTTTAACTTGGCAAAATAAAATGACTTGACATTCTTATGCGTTCAGATCCATTTTATATCTATTTCCATGCTGGCTTATTGAACCTCGCCAGTAACGTAAGCCTGAGAATTGTGATCAAAGCATGGAACCCAGAGAATCAGTCATACCTCCGACCATAAATTACTGGCGGAAGTAATTGTTTACTTTAAAGCCCGAATTATCTAAATTGGCATAGATTATTCGGATTTATTGAACGACTCCTTAACTCTCCTTTTCATATAACTCACACTGAACGCAAGGCGAAAATCTGGGAGGAGAGATTTATTTTCCCTTCGGTGCCTCTTACCCTTACCCTGGGGGGAAAGAAAAGTTTAAACAACCTCAGACTCTGCAGCCTGGGCCGCTCACTCCCTAATTACAGGACGAGCCCCGAATTTGTAGGCAAGTAACGTACTCCCTTTGATTAGTATCATAAAAGCAGCAAACCTGTCAACTTAATTTTCAGCAAAATTATATGGATATCCATATAATATAATTTCAGAAAAGAAATGAACAATCATTTATTTCCTTTCCAAAGATAAATTGAGTGAATATAACTTACGGTTATAAAACAAGAATAATAGCTTCTTAGATTGCCCTTTAATCAATCATACACTTATTTTTCAAGAGGTTCATCTATTTTATTCCATGATTAATAATGCTGCAGCATGAGCCCATTATTGGATCCCAGCGGGGGACCTCCCGGATGCTTTTAGCTGCTTTGGAATGGTCAGTTGGGGTTCATTATGGGCTGATATTGAACAATTTATAAAATCTTGTCTAAACATCTGCCAGCGACGATAGGCCGATGTGTCTGGGATGGGAAATTGCTGGGCCACTTGATATTGACAAACGGATCTCTCTCCAGTGGCTTTTTGTGCAGTAGAAATTAGTGGCCTCTTGCTGGGGTCTTGTTAGAAAGGGTATTTGAAAGTAATCTTAGATACTTGAGGCAAAGCCAGGGGGCTGTTAACTGGACGGCCGAGCCAGGCCGGTGGGGAGGGGCACCTGTGGTTTCCTCCGGAGAAGAGCAGCAGCTCAGGGTTTTGGTTTTCTGCTCCTTCTTATGCATTTTGTTGGTTTCGAGTATATAGCATTCGGAGGGTGGACAGAAAGCGAACCTATAGTGTAGAGAGGGGCCCTTGTTGCCTCCCGTAGGAAGAGACCCGGAGATGTTTGGGGCTGGGCTAGTTCTTGGTGACAGGAGATTTTTCACGTGGGAAACCTTGCCACTCTGGCAGCGGGTCTGGAAGAAAAATGTGAGGTCTGCCGCCGTAAAAGGGAGCTGTGAGCTCCTTTGCTTATTTTTGTTTCAGACATGAAACCTTCATAGAATTTCCATGGAGATAATGATTTTTCCCCTCCAGATAGCATTGTCAAATCGCAATGTGACGGAATAGAAGTGGCTCGCTTTTATTAATATTAGCCAGATTCCCTCAATCAGCGGGGAATACAGTACACGTGGCAGCATTATCTGTTCTACGTGATATGATAATTTGAGCATTTTTAAGACTTCTCTGAAGAGTATGAAAGTTAGTGACGTTTAACAAATTAAACACTGAAAGACCAGACACCCTAATGAAGATACGGGAGTTAAAGCACTCTGTCTCCTAAAGAAGTGTCCAGTCCGAGAGTGGGAAACCCAAACACAAATTGAGCTTGTGCAGATGTTCAGAAACTGAAGCCTGGGTGAAAGCCCCCGACCTCCCAGAGGCGCGTGGGGTCCCTGGGTCCCCACCCGCTGCCCTGGCCCGACCCAGTCGCTGGACAAGTGCCCCTTTCAGTTGCTGAGACCACCAGTCCCCCAGGCGGCTGGGAGACGAGCTCAGGCTGACGAATCTTCTTTGACGTTTATGTGCCCAACACATTTTCAAAGATTCCATAACTTACCGCCCTGCCTCCTGACCTGAATTTCTTCCTGGAGAACGTGATTTTTAAATGCGTGCTAAGAACATAAAACCTGCAGGTGTTTAGAGGGGTCTTTTGTGAAGAAATGCAGGGTGATTTATGAGCTCTCCTCCGCGAAGATCATTAGGGGAGATGAGGGAGGAGGAAGAGCGAGGGAGGGGGGAGGCCGGGA
>NW_027551559.1:9953890-9957810 GCF_008692635.1 Crocuta crocuta
GTGTGGGGGGTGGGGGGTGGAGGGAGGCAGTTTCCCCAAAGTGTTTTGTGCGTTCAGGGAGCGCGTGTGCAGGGCTGTGCGGGCTGGTGGGTGTGCAGCTGTCTGGGAGACAGATGGCTCTGGGGTCAGGTTCTGACTAACTGCCCCCTCCCCTGACAGATGCCAGTGAGGGCTGCGCGGCGGTCGGTGGGGGCGTCCAGCCCTACCTATAGAGACCCGGCTCAGCAGTGCACGTAAGTGGCACCCTGGTGTCGCCCCGTCCCCGTCCCCGGGGAGCCTCCCTCCACCAAGTGAGCTGTAAACTTGCTTCATGCTTATTTCTCGCCTCTGGTCCCGGAGTCTGAGGACAGAGCTCTGCAGTGTTCTTCCGTCTCTGGATTTGTGTTTCTCCCGTTAGCGGGAACGTAGCTGGTCTCTTGTGTAGAGTTCCTCTTTTTCCACTCCAGTTCTGCTTTGAAGATTCCCACCTTGAACTGGAATATGTGTACCACACCACTGTTGTTTTCTCACTGAAAAACAGTTTACTAAAATTTGGGTATCCGTACGCAGTCTGGAACGATCTCAGTGCGCCAGACACGTCCGTACTAGACGCTGGCTTGGACGAGCTAGTGCTCGGGAGGCGTGGGGCCTCGGAGCCCTTTAGAGGCGGTGTTGCAGAGTAAGCCCGAAGAGAAGAGGGACGCACGGGCCCTTTATCAGGCCTGCCCGCGTGTCCAGATGGACTAGATAGGGCCCCACACTTCGCCCGGCTCAGGGCAGCGTCTCACAAAACTGCCTGCTTTACAACTAGGCCAAATTGCTAATCACACATCTCGAAGATGCTGGGAGTGACGGAATCCTTTCAGATCGACTCATTTTCGTAATGCGATCACGTTGATGTGTAACTGAAGGATTTGGGATGATTTGGTTTTTTCCTTGGTCCACAGGTAGGTGTCACAATTGCTTTGGAAAAAAAAGTCAGCAGGCCATTCTGTCTCCCCAAGTTCATAGATATCCAGATAGAAACACCCCATCTGTAAACCCGGATCGCATCTGGTGCCACTGTAAAAGAGAAGGATCCACAGGCTGTAACAGGACAGACCTTTGTTGGACATAACGTGAATGTGTTGGCATAGTGTAGCTTCCCCCGATGTACGTGTGACTTTTGAAAACAATCTTTTTTCTCAGGATATCTTGAATTGATCACTTCATTGCCACGGTATATATTCTATAGGTGTGATAGGATTTACTGTAAAATTTATTTGTAAAAGATGTACACAGTAGAAATAAAACGTGATTGAAGAACTTGAGTACTTAAGAAGTGGAAACAAATTTGATATTTATTTTTATAATGATATAAAGCTTCTAGTAATTTATGCAAGTTGTATTGCAATGGAATCTAAACTTTTTGTAAATAAATTCTGCCTGGTTTTTATTTGAACATTGCTGGTTATACAATCTTTGTTGGTTGTTTAACAAGAATTCTTTACTAATTTATATCTTAAATTGTAAATAAAAACAGACTAGTCTACGACAATCTGGTGTTTGGGGCTCATTTTTCCTAGGAGAGTGATTTGGGTAGGGAGCCCCAGTTGATAGCAGCCCCTCCCCCCAGGTGATCTGACCTCAGGCTTTTTAATGAAAATGTGTAAAATAATCTCTCCCTTCTCCTGCTCAAAAAAAAAAGGGGGGGTAGGAAGGCAGATGGAAGAGAAATACACAGAAATACACAGCAGGGCAGTTATATACAGCTTTAGATTATTTACGTGCACATGTACTGCAAGAAAACTAAGAGTTTTGTGCTCTGAATATGCAAATTACTTGTTAGTGTAGTTTTTTTTTAACTTGGCAAAATAAAATGACTTGACATTCTTATGCGTTCAGATCCATTTTATATCTATTTCCATGCTGGCTTATTGAACCTCGCCAGTAACGTAAGCCTGAGAATTGTGATCAAAGCATGGAACCCAGAGAATCAGTCATACCTCCGACCATAAATTACTGGCGGAAGTAATTGTTTACTTTAAAGCCCGAATTATCTAAATTGGCATAGATTATTCGGATTTATTGAACGACTCCTTAACTCTCCTTTTCATATAACTCACACTGAACGCAAGGCGAAAATCTGGGAGGAGAGATTTATTTTCCCTTCGGTGCCTCTTACCCTTACCCTGGGGGGAAAGAAAAGTTTAAACAACCTCAGACTCTGCAGCCTGGGCCGCTCACTCCCTAATTACAGGACGAGCCCCGAATTTGTAGGCAAGTAACGTACTCCCTTTGATTAGTATCATAAAAGCAGCAAACCTGTCAACTTAATTTTCAGCAAAATTATATGGATATCCATATAATATAATTTCAGAAAAGAAATGAACAATCATTTATTTCCTTTCCAAAGATAAATTGAGTGAATATAACTTACGGTTATAAAACAAGAATAATAGCTTCTTAGATTGCCCTTTAATCAATCATACACTTATTTTTCAAGAGGTTCATCTATTTTATTCCATGATTAATAATGCTGCAGCATGAGCCCATTATTGGATCCCAGCGGGGGACCTCCCGGATGCTTTTAGCTGCTTTGGAATGGTCAGTTGGGGTTCATTATGGGCTGATATTGAACAATTTATAAAATCTTGTCTAAACATCTGCCAGCGACGATAGGCCGATGTGTCTGGGATGGGAAATTGCTGGGCCACTTGATATTGACAAACGGATCTCTCTCCAGTGGCTTTTTGTGCAGTAGAAATTAGTGGCCTCTTGCTGGGGTCTTGTTAGAAAGGGTATTTGAAAGTAATCTTAGATACTTGAGGCAAAGCCAGGGGGCTGTTAACTGGACGGCCGAGCCAGGCCGGTGGGGAGGGGCACCTGTGGTTTCCTCCTGAGAAGAGCAGCAGCTCAGGGTTTTGGTTTTCTGCTCCTTCTTATGCATTTTGTTGGTTTCGAGTATATAGCATTCATTCGGAGGGTGGACAGAAAGCGAACCTATAGTGTAGAGAGGGTCCCTTGTTGCCTCCCGTAGGAAGAGACCCGGAGATGTTTGGGGCTGGGCTAGTTCTTGGTGACAGGAGATTTTTCACGTGGGAAACCTTGCCACTCTGGCAGCGGGTCTGGAAGAAAAATGTGAGGTCTGCCGCCGTAAAAGGGAGCTGTGAGCTCCTTTGCTTATTTTTGTTTCAGACATGAAACCTTCATAGAATTTCCATGGAGATAATGATTTTTCCCCTCCAGATAGCATTGTCAAATCGCAATGTGACGGAATAGAAGTGGCTCGCTTTTATTAATATTAGCCAGATTCCCTCAATCAGCGGGGAATACAGTACACGTGGCAGCATTATCTGTTCTACGTGATATGATAATTTGAGCATTTTTAAGACTTCTCTGAAGAGTATGAAAGTTAGTGACGTTTAACAAATTAAACACTGAAAGACCAGACACCCTAATGAAGATACGGGAGTTAAAGCACTCTGTCTCCTAAAGAAGTGTCCAGTCCGAGAGTGGGAAACCCAAACACAAATTGAGCTTGTGCAGATGTTCAGAAACTGAAGCCTGGGTGAAAGCCCCCGACCTCCCAGAGGCGCGTGGGGTCCCTGGGTCCCCACCCGCTGCCCTGGCCCGACCCAGTCGCTGGACAAGTGCCCCTTTCAGTTGCTGAGACCACCAGTCCCCCAGGCGGCTGGGAGACGAGCTCAGGCTGACGAATCTTCTTTGACGTTTATGTGCCCAACACATTTTCAAAGATTCCATAACTTACCGCCCTGCCTCCTGACCTGAATTTCTTCCTGGAGAACGTGATTTTTAAATGCGTGCTAAGAACATAAAACCTGCAGGTGTTTAGAGGGGTCTTTTGTGAAGAAATGCAGGGTGATTTATGAGCTCTCCTCCGCGAAGATCATTAGGGGAGATGAGGGAGGAGGAAGAGCGAGGGAGGGGGGAGGCCGGGA
>NW_027551559.1:9958016-9958179 GCF_008692635.1 Crocuta crocuta
CCCGCGGCCCCCCCGCCCCCGCAAATGTCAACATTTGTTCCCAATAAAAGAGTTATTGTTTCTGCAAAGCTGCCCGGCGACTGCCTTTGAAACTTGAAAAGAACTTCATCCACCTTCGTCGGACGCGAGGCGACAGCGCAGGAGGCGCAGGGGACCAGGGGCC
>NW_027551559.1:9958329-9960669 GCF_008692635.1 Crocuta crocuta
GGAAAATTGCCCTGAAATTGCTACTCCGGCGGCGGGGTGTTAAAAGGGGCCGCGTGGGTTTCAGCGTCGCGGGGTAAACGCGCCCCGCACGGCCGCGGCCGGTGTCGGGTGAACACACATCGCTGCGAACAACTCACTGCGAACCAACGTATCCCGTCAGGGGCGACCCTTTCCAGTCGAAAGAATACACAGAATGACTAGAAAGTTTCCTCCAAATGACACTATGGAATGATTATCGAACAGATGATTTTCTTCTGACTGCATTGAAAAATCCCAAGAAAAAACATTTATTTTAACCCCAAATTAAGGGTATACGTAGATCTACACCGATTTTACAAAATAACATGTTAAACATTTTAAAAATGCGTTAACCCGAGAGGCAATCTTGGGAGCAATACACAACCGTCTGTGATACGTGGATATTATGATTAACATCATTTGAATTTCTACAGATTGCAAAGGGGACACGTCCCTTTGATGTATTTTCAAACCTTTATGTAAGTGACAAATCCCTACAGATATTTTAAAGGCTTATTATGAGAAGTAATCTATGACAATATAATTTTCCAGTTGCTGAGAACCACTTTCTATCGGCAGGAACGGAAGCGCGTGCCAGGCTCCCCTCTGCTTTGGCTGAGGCTGCAGGAGACCAGTACGTGCCCCCGGAGCTCAGCCTGGGCAGGCAGAGGAGAAAGCCCGGCGCTGGGTGCAGGCGCCCCGTCTGCAGGCGCGGCCGACCTTCCACCTGCATCTCCTGCGCGCAGAGCCAGGTAGCCTCGCCCGTACCTGCACCCGCCGCCTCCCAGCACAGAACTGGCCTGGGTTCTCTCCACCGAGGGCAAGGAGTTCTCTGTCTTTCTGAGAAAGACAAACATTGAAGATGTTATTAAGGACGACTCTGGCCATATAATCAAAAGGGAGCGAGTTATGAAATCTCTGTCCTGTTCTGCTGTACTCCCAGGTAAAGGGAAAGAGGAAGAATGATTTGTGTTTGTTTGTTTAAGTCTGGCCCCAAGAGAATAAGGGAGAGCCTTTAAAAAAAAAGGTGCCCAGTGCTACTTTGTTCCGTGTGGAACTGAACACAAATTAAATCTAATATTCTTAAAGAAGCCGCAAGCCCTGAGGTCTGGGGCTGCCGGCAAATGGGAGCGAGTGGAGTGGATCGTCACAGCAAAGGCCCAGGGGGCAGCGAGGGAGCGCGCACTCACGGCACCCGCGGTGGCATTTTTGTGGGGAGATAAATTGACAATTTATTGTGTGTAACTCCTGATCAATTATTAATCCTTAGTGTCAACAACAGGGTTATAATTACCTTTGGTTATTTAAAGGAGTATTTTTTTTTTCATTTCTCTGATCCATAATTAGTTAACGCTCTTGAACAAGGACTCAGAGAGGAGCTGGGCCTCTCAGGGTCCTGCCCGCTCCTCCCCTTTGGTGACCGTGGGGGCAACACCCACAGTCACCTTCCCTCCTCTCAGAAGCCCCCTCCCAGCCTCCACTCCCTCAGCGGCCACCTTCCCCGCCCCTCCCCCAGCTGTAAATAAGGAATCGGAGGAAAAGGGGGAAATGACAAACAAATAGAGCGCAGCTGGAATTAATAAGGCGGATCAGAGTTAGGGCGGCGGGGCCGCTGGCAGCTTCCAAGGGCTGAGGCCCAGAAAGGTGCCCTTGCCTTTGCCTCCAAGCTCTAGAGAAAGGGCGAAGTGAATGTTTTAACCCCTGGCACCTTCTGACAGGAGACAGGGGCTGGGCATCGACCCCTGTGCGAAGGCTGTGAGAATTCTTCCCGGAAAGGGGCTTGAAGGGAGATGGGCTTTTGCACCCGCTCCGGCCCCGAGGTGGGGGGGGGGTCCTCGACCGAGGTAGGTAGCAGGTCAGAGGGGCACGAACAGGTGGCCTGGGTCAGCGGGCGGCCTATGATGGGCTCCCGGGTGAGCTGGGAGGGGAGAGGCAGCGTCTGCCCTGGAGGCCGGTGCACAGCGCCCAAGGAGGACCCCGGGTGTCGCCCCAGGCGCCGCGCCCTGAGTGCGGGTGCCCCAGCTGGAGGCGCCCACCCGGCTCTCCAGGGGGCCCCAAGCCCCTTCCTGCGGGTACAGCCCCAGCAGGGGCCTCCGAGCACGTGAACCTGCGCAGCCAGGAGCCTTTCTTAGGGGCGCTGTGTCCCGCCAGGCCGCCGAAGTGGGGACGCCTTTCAGCTGACACCCCAGATCCATTTCTGCCCCGCGGTCCTCGGGGGCAGCGCCGCCACGTGTGCGCCTCACTGGTCACATCGATGCCCCAAAAGGCAGCCACCCTGACCTGCGGCGCCACGGCAGGTCAAGGGACCCCGGAAGGCAGTGT
>NW_027551559.1:9960701-9963865 GCF_008692635.1 Crocuta crocuta
GGCCTGGAGCCCGCGGCGGTGGGGGCCTGCGGGGATTGGAGGGGGTGAGCTGCAACTCTGGGGCCTCTGGCGTCCGAGTGCGCCCCACACCACTGTGGCCTGCGAGCCCCTCGTCCGGCTGCCTGCCCAGCGCGTCGGGAAGCGCGTCCGGCTGCCTTCCCCTGAGCCACCCCACGCCCCGCGGGAAGTGCTGCCCCAGGGCGAGGAGGGACTGGCCACCCCGCGCGGTCGGGCCCTTCCCGCACAGGCGACGCGTGTCCAGAGGCAGCGGGCTAGATGGCCACACCGGAGCCGCCAGAGCCCGGACCCCGCCGTCGCCGCGGCCTGTGCTGGGCGCCAGTGGGCCCCGCGCTGCGCCCCGCACCGCCCCCCCCCCCGCACATGGCACCTCCAAGGACCGCTTCAGATGGAGGAGGGGCAGGGTGCTCAGGGGGGGCTGGCATCTAGGCTACCGCTCCCTGAAGACCAGTGGCCGCGAAGCTTCTCCTTTGTAGGGAGTTTATCAGACCAAGGCAGGGTCTTAGAGGCCCAAGCAAGCAAATGCAGCCACCTGGACGTAATGCCAGACTGCATCCATCCCCGCGCCCCTCCCGAAGAACCAGCTGGTGGGCTGCCTGGAGGCAGTGACGAGCCCTTAGTAGTCAGCGCAGCCCGTGGCCTGGATGGGGGCGCCCTCGAGCGCCCCAGTCTCCTGGTTTGCGTTGCGCTACAGCTTCGCAGAGCAGCCGGCAGAATGTGTTGTGTGTGTGTTGGTGGAAGGGGGTCTCCAATCCAGTGTCCCCTTCCCCTTCCTTTCTGGACCCCCTGAGGCAGCTTTGACTTAGAGGCCCAGAGCTGGTCGGCAAGGGTGGGACTTAGGAACAACCGCCGGCCTCCTGCTGGCTGGGAGATCGTCCTGAGCAAGTGCACCCGCAGGAGGTGGCAGAGGCCGGAGTGGGGGCGGGGCGGGGCGCCTGGGGGAGGGGCTGGGAGGGGACAGCAGCTCAGTCCTTCNTCAGGTTCCCCGAGGTCGGTGCCCAGCCCTGACGTTAGTTTATTTAAATAGAGGCCCAGGCCAGTTCCAGGCTTCTTCTTCCTGACTGGAGCAGGGCAAACACAATTTGTTTTGTAATGATGATGTGATACTCAGCCCCGCAAATAAAAGTGCCCTTGGTGGTAATGGGCCCAGATATAAACAGGAGTTAGCGAAAGGGTCCCGGCTTTGGTGAACCTGCTTCCTGTGCAAGCCCCTGATTGGGGTGGGGGAGGGGAGGTGGGGCCCAAGCCCTGGTGGGAGAGAGTGTTGAACATTTCTGTGGGGCTGGACTCTTTAAGGCTGTGCTTTAAAACAGATAACGCCGGCCTGGCCTGCCGGGAGACGGCCCGCAAATGAGGTCTATTGTAAACAACTCTACCTGGACTTCTCCATGTTAAGTAGAAGCAAATAACGCGTCCGGGTGTGCACCCCTCCTCCCCGGCCTTGAGGGAGGGCTTGGCTCCAGGCTGGGGAGGGGAAGGGGAGGGGGTGCCTGCACTCGGGCCAGGGGCGCTTTGGGCCTAACTCCTTCGGGGGAGGGGGGGCCATGGGCAGAAAACTTGTCAGGTGGGAAAGGGAGCAGGTGGCTCTGCCCTCAATGGTCCGAGCTCCACACACGCATATCCGCGCGGTCCTGGGGCACCTTCGCGTGAGCATCGGCGGCTACCCTGGGGCCCCCCCGGGGTATGTTCTGCAGGCGGCAGAGTACAAGCTCCGTCTGGGGTGGGTGGCCTCGCCGGTGTGGCCCCATCCCTGGCTCAGCTGGTCCTGCAGTTGGGGGGGGCATGCCCTTGGGAGGGGGCTGCTGTGGGCCAGGGAGCCCCAGACGAGGCAATGCAGGGTGGCCCCTCCACGCTGCAGAGGGGCGGGGGAGGCGCTCACCACTGTCCCTGGGTGGCTCCTTGAGTGGCCCAAACGCCCCCCCCCCCAAAGCCCGCCTCCTCCCACTAGGAGGCTCTGCAAGGGGGCTCCTTGTGGCCCAAGTTGGCCTCCCCCACTCCCCCCGTCACCACCCACCTGCCCTAGCGGGTCACTCACAGACCTCACCCCAGCCCGAGGCCCAGTGACGCCCACGGACCGCGGGGACAGATGAGGCCCACACTGCAGGTCTGAATACGGAACGTCGGTAAATCAGGCTTGTGAACCGCTCACGACAATGGGCTTTAGCCTTCTACCTGGGGAAATACACCTTTACATACCAAAACCACAAATCTGCATGAGTGTGATTTGCGTGGAGGTCACGGACCTCACGGGGCGGACCGGATTCAGGGTCGCTGTGTGGGGCCAGATGCTCAGGGCTGGGAGGCTAGTGTGGACTTGTAACAAAATACAGTCACAAGTCGTATATTCATTCCACCGATTGTTTTCTTGTCTTCTGCAGAATTACCCCTCGTAGCAAACAAGATTTTCATACAGTTTGTGTCCCACTGACAATATATGATTTAAAAATTAGAAAGTTGTTGTATCGGGCGCCTGGGGGGCTCAGTGGGTCCGGCTCTGATTTCCGCTCAGGTCATGGTCTTGAGGTTCTCGTTTGTGTGCCCCGGTCTGGCTCAGTGCGGGGTGTGGAGCCTGCCTGGGATCCTCTCCTTCTCTCTCTCTCTCTGCCCCTCCCCTGCTCACGCAAGCTCTCTCTCTCAAAATAAATAAACTTAAAAAAAAAAATAAAAATTGTATTCCAAGTATACATTGAGATATATTTTCAACAGAAACTGTACAGTAAACCAGATGCAAGAAGTAAAAATAACCAACTTGTTTTTGTTTTCAAAAAATTTTTTTCTTCTGAAATATTCAAAGCTGTCTTTTGAAATTTAAAGGCAAAATACACATTATAATTTATAAATACCCAACATTTAAATAAAATCTTAAAAAATGCAGCTGCGCTGTTTTAATGTTTGAAATGTGATCCCTGATGGGAAATGTCTGGGGAGAAGGGCCCGTCAGGGAGGGAGAGTGTTTGAGGGGTCTGGGGGGGGGGTCTGGGCAGACCCTTGGCTCTCCGTGCTCCCCTGGGTCCAGCAGAGCCTCCTTGTCCCTTTCTGCACCTGTGAAGCCACCCGGCACACCTGTGGTGTGGTGGGGACCGCAGTGCCCTGGGGGTCAGGGCGAGGACTGGGGTGCAGGGCGGGGTCTGGGGGTCACGGCGAGG